>NW_026691147.1:300000-446351 GCF_020826845.1 Diceros bicornis minor
ACTTGTAAACAACCGATGATTAATGAGTAAACTATGATGGAAATTAGAATGTATTTCCAATTAAAAATACTATTCATCAAATCTTATGGGGTGGAGTTAAATCTATCCTTAAAGAGAAATGTATAATACTAGATTGTATATATTTATATATTATTGTATATATTTAAATAAAGAAAGGTTGAATTTCTAAGTTCTAAGCATTCATCATAAACTAGAAAAAGAGGAGAAAAGTAAACACAAGGAAAAGAGAAAACACAAAATGATAAATATTAGAGGAAGAGTTAACAAAATAAAAGACAAACATCAAAAAGATAAATAAAACTAAATTAGATTCTAATAAATGACAAATATGCTCAATAAAATCCTAGTACTAGTGTTCAAAAAAAGAGAAAAATTGCAACAAAATAATACCAAGGTTGAAAATGGAGTAATCTGTGCAGATCATATGGAAAATTTTTAACATGAAGAAAACATAAATAACATCATGTTGATACAATGAAAATTTAGAGGATATTCACAAATTTCTAGGCAAATAAAAGTTACCAAACTGCCTCAAGAAAAAATGAAGAATCTGAATATTGCCATACCTATTACAGAAATTGAAACCATCCTTTAAAACATTTCTACAAAATTTTATTGTAAGCTATTTATTTGGTACAAAGCTGATGAATCTGCCAAAATATTCAAGAAAAAAATAATATACATCTACTCAAACTCTTCCAGAGAATAGGAAAAACTGAAAACTTTTTGACTCACTTTGAGAGACTAGATTAACATTGGTACTAAAATCTAACAAAATCATTGCAGGAAAGGAAATTACAGGCCACTGTCTTTCTTGGATTAAATTCATTTATCCTAAAAAAAAAAAAATCAAATCAAATCAAGGTTCCCAATCTAGCTATATCTAGCTATAAGAATGACATATCATGACCAAATTAGATTCATGCAATGTAATTCAGTACACTAATCTCTGAAAAAAGAGAAATAATAATCTCAATAACTGTAAGAAACACTAGTAAAATTAAACACCTATTCATATTTTAAAACAAACAACAACAGAAACAACACTTACCAAATCAGGAACAAAAGGAAACTCTCTTACTCCCATACACAGTATTCACAGAATGGAACTTTAGGGTGCACTGTTGAAAGCAAGGATAAGAGAAGAATGTTCAACATCACTGCCTCTATAAGCCGTTATGCTGGAGGTCTTGCCTGATACAATATTGGCAGGAAAAGAAATAAAAGGAATAATTTACTTCAAAGGAAGAAGTAAAATTGATGTTATCTTCAAATGATATTATGGTATAAATGTAAAATCCATATAAATTAAGGTATTAACTGAGTTTATTGGTGGCTGAATACAACGTTAATATAGAAAGTTTTGCTTCCATCTACCCGTCATAAGCATTCAAAATTTAAATTTTAAAAAATGACATTTACAACATCTTAAAGTATGAAGTACCTAGAAATAACTTTAATGAGATTTTCAAAAGATTTCTGTCCATAAATTTATAGAACAGCATTTAGAAAAATGGAGGAAGACTGAAAGAAGTGGAGGGATAAATCAAATTCGTGACTGAACAGACTCAAAATTCTACAGATATCAAAACTGTCCAAATTAATCTACAGCTTCCACAAAATTGCAGCTAAAATGATGACCCATTCTGTGTAGATTACAATTGATACAATTCTTATGGAAATGATAAAGGAAAAACTTAGCTAAGAAAATCTTGAAGACAAAGAATAGAGTGGGAGGACTTACTCTACCTGACATCAAGTATTACACCATCACAATAGAGGAGGTTCATCAAGACGATAAACACGAAAATCAACGGAACCAAATGGTAAGTTCAGATACAAGCTGTTCATATAAGGACTCACGTATAGACGTCTGATTTACAAGGAAACACTGAGGAGGAGTGGGAAAATGAAAGCCTTTTCAATAAACCATGTTGGGTAAATTGGTTGTTTCCATGGAGAAGACAATGACTCGCCAACCCTAACTCACACCATCCACAGAAAATGTTATCAGGCAGATTGTAGTTCTAAACGTGAAAAGTGAGAGAATTTAAGGGGACGTAAAGAGGAAGGAGCAATGCCCCTGTAGAAGGAAAAAGCATATATTGATACCTGCAGGGATGAGTGGGCACGGAACAGTTTCAGAACCACATGAAGATTTGGGAATCTTAAAAATCAGAGCAGAGGTAGTAGAGGTAGGCAAGACCAAGGTTATACAGTCTTTTTGGTCTTCCTAAGAGTTTGTCGGATTTTTTAATGGAGGATAAACATGATCCCACTTACATGTAGAAGTATCACTTGTGATAAAGGACAAGGGCAGGGAACCAGAGTAATAAGATCTTATGATAACATAGGAGAGAAGTGACTAAAATCTTAACAGAAGTGGTGGAAGTGAAATCAAGATGAAATGTTTTGGAGAACATTTTAAATGGTAGAAATGGTCTCATTTTGAAACTCCCGAGGAGTGAGGTCTATGACTTGGTCATCTCTGTTTCCCTAGAATGTAGCATATTATCTGGCTCATGGAGGTTTTCCAATAACTGCTTGCTCATTGAATGAGTAAATCTAAGCCATAGCTTACAACGGTATAGCTCAGAGAGACAGGGAGGACATTAGGTTTTCTGCTGAGAAAAAAGTGCTTTCATGAATATGCAAGATAAATATTGAGAAGGATAATAGCTTTGCTTACTTAACCAGAAAGAAGATGGGCAGTATTAACTGGGAATGGTTCTCTGCAGAGTATTCTGTTATTTGGTGCCTGGAGCAACAAAGGAATACAATTGGCTAAACTTACCTAATGCCTTCTTTGGGGGCATGCGAATGAGAGAGAATGACTGAACCTGGACTGAGGACACTTTGCATCTCTCCCCAGACATGGATCAGTGCGTGAAGTGTCCAGATCATCAGTATGCCAACAGAGGGTGAGATTGCTGCCTCGAAAAAGCTGTGACCTTTCTGGCTTATGAGGACCCCTTGGGGATGGCCTTGGCCTGCACAGCTCTGTGCTTTACTGTCCTCACAGCTGTGGTCCTGGGGGTCTTTGTGAAGCACCAAGACACTCCCATAGTCAAGGCCAATAATCAGACTCTCAGCTACATCCTGCTCATCTCCCTCACCCTCTGCTTCCTCTGCTCCTTACTCTTCATTGGTCGTCCCAAGACAGCCACCTGCGTTCTTCAACAAATCACATTTGGAGTTGTATTTACTGTGGCTGTTTCCAGTGTCTTGGCCAAAACTATGACTGTGGCTGTGGCCTTCAAGGTCACTGCACCAGGGAGAAGGATGAGGCAGTGGTTGGTGTCAGAGGAACCTAACTTCATCATTCCCATCTGCTCCTTTATCCAGCTGAGTCTCTGTGGAATCTGGCTGGGAACCTCTCCTCCCTTCATTGACACAGATGCACACTCTGAACACGGCCACATCTTCATCTTGCACAATAAGGGCTTGGTCACTGCACTCTACTGTGTCCTGGGATACCTGGGCTCCTTGGCCCTGGGCAGCTTCACTGTGGCTTTCCTGGCCCGGAACCTGCCTGACACCTTTAATGAAGCCAAGTTCCTGACGTTCATCATGCTGGTGTTCTGCAGTGTCTGGGTCACCTTCCTCTCCGTCTACCACGGGCAAGGTCATGGTGGCTGTGGATGTCTTCTCCATCTTGGCCTCCAGTGTGGGGCTATTAGGCTGCATCTTTGCTCCGAAGTGCTACGTTATTTTCCTAAGGCCAGAGAGAAACACATCAAATGTGTTAACGAATAAAACACACTCAGCGAGAAAATAATCGAAATGTAAGTTATTTTCATAGGTCACAAGAACTTGCCTACACTTGAAAAATAAACTACCACATTTGTGCAGACCCACTTTAAGTACCAACAAAACTTACCTTACATGTCCACTTAATTTTTTGCTTTACGTTACTTTTGGCTTTGTACAATTTTCCTCGGGCATTCAAATGAACAAATACACAAACATTCATACTAATTCTCCTCTAAAATTATGTGTGAAAGATTGCGAAAATGGCCACACATTAGTCCTCTCCCACTGTCTCTTTGGTCGTAGCATCCCACGTTGACTCTGGGTAAACTTCGCCTTGTAACTTGCTTTGGCCAATGGGACATTAGCAAATGACATAAGCAAAGGCTTGAAAAACACTTGCTCATTGTTGGTATTTGTCCTTCTCTGGCTGCCCTTGGGAAGCCTGAGGCCATCAATATGTGAATGAGTCTAGATAGACTGCACATCTCCATTACTCCAGGTGACTTCAAGTCAACAATCAGATATGTGAGTAAGGCCGTCCTAGACCAGCCAATCCTAGCTGAGCCACCAATAGCTCCAGATCAAAATAGCTGCCCAGTTAACCCACAGAATCTTGAGAAAAAATCAACTATTCTTATTTGAAGCCACCAAATTTTAGGATGGTTTGTTATACAGCAGAAACTAACTGATACATTATGCTACCATTTATATATGTCATCTCAGTATTTGTGTAATTATCACAGATTTCTATTTCTTTATCCAATATCGTAGACTGGAATATTCGTCTCTAGATTAAGTCTCTGAAAGAAAATCAGAGACCATATCACGTTCCATTTTACTTTTTCTCCTTCCTCTTTTCAACCAGACATCTTTAAGCATATATATTAAGAATATCTTCACTAATTTTAAGATTATGGATATTCTTCTATACTGTCATCCACTACTGTTATACGTGGGGGATTTTTACTTTTAATTTTAGCCCTTATAATCCATTTGGAATGATTTACTTGTGAATAATGTTAGTTGAAGTTCCAGCGTTTTATTTTACAAATGGATATCTTTTAGTCTATAAAACAAACACTACATCATTTTAAAAGTTGATTTGAAGCATATGGAATCTGAATAATGTTTGAAAACTTATATCTTTGAAACACTGTTTTCAATCACAAGTATAGTATATCTCTCCATTTAATCAGAGTTTTTACAGGCTTTGTATCTCTTTATAATCTTCTTCATATAACTAACGTGTAGTTCCAATTATTTTCACTACTCATCTTAAATAATTCATTGCTCTTATGAATGGAATAATTATTTACATGTTTAAACTAAGTCTTGCTCATGTAACAGTATTTTTGATATTTCATATAGGAATCTAGCTTCCTTATACATTACTGCACTTATTTACCAGTTCTAAACTTTATAAGTTATGTCCCACTAAAATAATAGATTTTCTCTTCTTCTTTAATATTATTTACCTCTTATTCTCTTGATTCTCACTTTTTCATGACTGTGCTCGCCAGTGCCACACTGAATCACAAGTGTTTGCCAGGAGCATTTTCCTCTTCTTAAGTTTAGCGTAAACATCAGATAAACTCCTTGTCAGGGCAGAGCAGGCATCTAAGGGAGAAAAAGTAAAAACGTGAAGGGGAATCATTTCTGCCTGGAAATCAACAGACTTGCTTCTCTTGGTTGTTTGGAGCTGGAGATCTTATGACAATGTGGCCAGCTGAGAATCAGAGGATCTTTCTCTAGTCCCAGGAATTAGTTTTGGTCAAATCTCTCAACCTCTTTAGACCTCAGTTTCTTCACCAGTAACATGAAGAGTTGGACGAGTCTTTTTGAGTTCTGAAATCCAGTGACAAAAAGATACCCTTCACGCAGATGCACTTGACAAAGACCAGAGAGAATTTTCACTTGTCTTCTTCTGCATCAACATTATTATCCATATCACCCCTTAAAGACATATCAAATGTCTACTTTCACATGACACTGATAAAATAGTTTCCATACCAAATCGCTGTTCATTGGGATAACAAATCTATAGTTCATTGTTTAGAGGTAAGTATAGAGATGGGCCCTGCTGGAAACAGCAATCAATGGGCCAAAAAGTCTTGCTTTATTTTACAGCAAGGCTGTGGAAACACTCCCTAATATAGCAGAATGCTGAAGTACTTAGAAAGTATGAAATAAATGGGAGCCTTGTATCCATGGTTATGAGCTAATAAGGATATGATTTTTAAAATTTTGTTAATGATGCCATTTGCCTGCTGTGGGGCTGTTCTCTGGTGAGTAAAGAGCAGATGTATTCAAGGCCACTTTCATGCCTTTAATAAATATTTACTCAGCGCCTACCACTTGCTGCACGATAGCAGTCATCTACCCTAAGAGCTTTTATATTCTAGTAGGGTGACACAGAACATAAAGAAAAAGAGAAACTTGAGGTGATCAATAAAGTTACATATATGTCAAACTTTTTTCATTCTGGACTATTTTTCACCCTTTCCCTTCTTTGGCTGTTTACCAGAAGTCTAATCATGGACTTGAAAACCCAGAAAGCATTGGTCCCAAGTTTCTTCTCGCAACACCCCTGTTTTAAAGACATAGTGTTTATCATCTGAGAGTATGTCTCTTTAAGACTAAGTTCCTATGAATCAGCATTATTTCATCACTTTCTTGAGAGGACCGATGATATTATGAAGGGGAAACAAAATATCATATGGGATTTATACTTGAAATGATGTTTCCACTCTAATTGTGTTATTTAATGTAGTGTGATTTGGGGAAAGTCAGTTACTCCTTCAGAGACAGTGCTAATAATACCCTGAAAAGCATTCTATAGAGATTAAATGAAACAAAGTATGAGAAACTGCTTTGTAAATTGCAAAGCAATCTATTTCAGCTTATTTTTTCTAATAATATTTTCATTTATCCAATCCTTTTTGACTCTACACAACCTGCCTAGACTGAGTTTTATCATTTATTCAACAATAATAATGGGTCAAAATGGTTGAATATTAGAAATTTCATATGGTTCAACTTAATTAATAGGCCATCACAATATTTAATTTGGTTATAATTACAGTTAAATTTTTCATGATGCCTTATCATATTCCAGGCACATTCTAGGCATCTGACATGTATTCACTCATTTAATCCTCACAACAATGCCATGGAGACAATACTATTAACCTCTATTGTATGGATGAGGAATATTAGAGGTTATATAATTGACCAAGGTCACACAGCTGGTAACCAGGCAGTCCACCTCCAAAATCTCTTTTAGGGATCCATTAGAGGTTGTGGCACTTACATTGTGAGGATCACCCTGGTTCCTGGTTGGCAAATGGATCAGAGGGTAGTAAGGAAGAAAGCACATGGCCACTGAAATGATCCAGGCAAGCAATTCTGAATACAGGATTTCCTTCCTTTTTAAGGCTGAATAATATTCCATTGAATAGATGCCCCAGATTTTCTTCATCCTTTCACCCACGGATGCACAATTAGGTAGTTTCCATCTCTTGGCTATTGTGAATAATATTGCAGTGCATTTTGTCAAATGATTTCCTGGCACTTAGTGAGTTTGAAAAAATTCTTCTTATACACATTAGTTATTGTAATGACATACCTTTCTAAATGTCTAAAGTTTAAATATTTGTCATTCTACAGAAATACCTTGCCTAATCATGATTTGTGTTGTTATCAGTTCATGAATGATCTAAGATTTTTGTACAAAAATTTGTTATAATGGCTTTTTTGCATGTATTCAGGAACCTTGCATAATATGGGTATTCCCTGATCCTTGATTTTTAGTAGAGATTTCTAGTAAGCCTTTAGGATAGGAAGTATCTTCGTAGATGTGAGACAGAGAGCAGAAAAATAATAAAGTGATTGTTATATTTAATTATATCAAAAGAAAACTGTCGTTTTGCTAAATTGTTTTTACACAGCCTTTGCTTATTTGTAAGAGTGACACATATCATTTTATTAATGAAAAGAAAATTCAATAAACAATTTTAACATAAAACAATATCTATTGAGAACTTATATGAAAATTTTAGCAATATGCTGTCACCAATTTCCTCATCTGCAAAATGGAGATAGATAATACCATCTTCCTTATGAGTTGCTGTGAGAAAACTCAAAAGTAGTGTATGTAAAATGCTTATCACCATGTGGGTTGGAAAGGGATGCCCCATTCATCTTTCCACCTGGATGATGACAGCTTTTTTAATGCTTGAAGTCTGTACTTTTCAAAATATGTTCTACTGTTATAAAGTGAATCTTTTTTACAAGTTCTTTGTAGAGTTAGAGGATCCCTTTGGAATACAAATTCAGGCTCCCGTGTGTGTGCGTGTGTGTATGTATACGCACATCTCTCAAATAATACTCCAAGCCTTATAATGAAAAGCTACCATCCCCACTCTTGACTCTGGTTCCAAAAACAACTTCTTTAATTTTCTGGTTGAAAAATCTATATTTCTAAATTAGCTACTCATACAGTGTTTTCATTTTTCAGATTTTGACTATTTATAGTTTCTTTCTTCTCTGAAAAAATCAGCATGAAGAGTTCTTACATATGTTAAAAACATAATTCCCCTTGCCCAATATAACTATTTAATGAATTAGGATAAATCAAAATTCAATGTCTACTGTTTTATGACATAAGTGTTTACCATTTTATAGCATATGAATCTTATCCAGAGATGTGCTACGTCAGATAGTATGAATACATTTTCTTTCTCACTTTTTCCTTTGACCTTTTAAATGGTAAAAGTCTCTTGTTTCTTTGTTGTCTTCCTATGGATTCATCACTGGTTCATCTCCTTCCACCAGAAAATTAAATCTCTTCTCATTAACTTCTGATGCATGAGACAATTCATGGGCTTCAGGTTTTGCTTGGGGACATCCCTCTTGGGCTTGAACATATACACAGTCCCACATATACGCAGTATGTCTGGAAGGATAGAGGAGGAAAGGATGTTTATCTCTGTGCAAAAGTACCTGGAGACAGTGGTAGAGTGAGAATATTTTATTGACTTTGCACCACTCTTTGAAGTTTTCCTATACGTGCACCTACGACGTAGGCCTCCCTCCCCCCAGATTTTTAAAATTAAAATAGCATTATATCCTTATCTACTGGCTTGGAACAGTAAGTTGTAGAGAAATGTGAATATATGATCCAATTTTTTAATGAAATTAAGAACAGCAAACGCACAAAATATATAGAATTCTAAATATGGGCACATCATTCTATGAGGCTGTGTAAAGGTGGGGAAAGGAGTGAAGAACAGCTGTTCAACATCCAGCTACCTGTACAGTCTAGGGGTCCATGGAAAGCCTCGCCTCCAGCCCCGCCCCTGGAGCTGATTTCCTCCCGCTGTGAAGTCTGCCTGACTTATTCCAGCCACACCCTCGCCTCTTCCTGCCCCTGGAACTGGTCTCCGCCCACAACGTTCGGGCCTGGCTCCGCCCACAACCTCGTCCCCGCCCACAGCCTGGTCCGGGCTCATGGCCCTGCCCGCACCCTTGTTCCCGCCCACAGAACCGCCTCCCCAGCCTGCTGTCACTCACAGCCTTGTCCCCGCCCACAGCCCGCCCTTAGAACTGGTTCCCGAACACAGTCCTTCCCTTAGATTTTGTCCCTGTCCCTGGTGCTGACCCAGCCCGCTTTCCAGCTTCTCACTCACTCTAGAAACTAGACACCTCCCCCGAGGCTGGGGTGCGCGGCATCGCCACGCCCGCCGCCTCAACCCGCAGCCCCCAAACGTTCGTCCTCCCCGAACGACCGCCCAAGACTGGAACCGGAAGCGCGGGCGGAGCCTTGGATGGAGCGGGCGTTCTGCGTGGTGTGTTCCGTCTTCTCGGCGCGGACCACATTCCCGTGGACGTTCGCCCAAAGGACCGGGGCTCAGTGAGCGGCGGGCGGTCCCAGATCCAGTCGCGGTCCAGGTAGGGGCCTGGGCCAGGGGCAGCCTCGTCAGGGCCCGGCGTCCCTCCGTCCTCCCGGAGCCCCGTTTCCCCCGGGCTGTTCGCTCAGGGCGCCCGATGCTGCTGTTCCTCCTGGCTCCAGGCGCCGTCGTCCCTTCCTCAGAGTCCCCGTCATCGTCCTCCGTGTGATTTTGTCCCCAGGGGGCTTATCCACGTCTGCAGACGGTGTTTGGGTTGTTACAAATGTGGCGCTCCTGGCATCTAGAGGGGGAGGCAGGGATGCTGCTCAGCATCCTCCAGGGCCCAGGACGGCCCGACAGAGAATTATCCGGCCCCAAATGTCAGTGGTGCCGAGGTTGGGAAACCTGCTCCAGGGCCTGAAAATCTCCCGAGCCCTGAATGAAGTGTGGAAATTGTTGACAAGTCAACGAGTCACTTACAGGGTCCCTAAATGACAAGCTTGTTTAAAGGGTCCAGAGTCACCAAAAAGTCTCTGTCCAGCCAAGTGAGTTGAGCGACTCAAGTGCATACAGCACGAAGCTGCTTTCTCCCATCTCTGGGAGCAGCAGGTGGCTGGATAGGAATCGGGAAAATCCAGTCACAACCAACGGTTACAGTTAAATCAGTAAATACGAAAAAGAAAAGTGAATGGGGTGAACTTTCCATCCAACATCCTATAAAAGGCCTCAAAAGCTTGTTTGCGCCTTTTTTCCCCCCTCAGACACGAGAAGCATCCGTGGAGATCAAGTTTGAGGTGAAACCAGGCTCAGGGTCCACCTGTCCTCGCTGATCCATGGATTTCTGTGTGACCAGGTGAGTACCCTGTGGACCTGGTACCAACAGGTTCCGGCAGCCTCCGCTGTGCAGAAGACCTGCCAGTGGGCTTTCCTGGGTTCAGGTTGTCACCACATGGAGTCATTGAGAGTGAGGGTATCTTGAGAGATATTATTGATGTTTGATGGACGGAAAGATGGTAAGCTGTGTGTGGTTCTGTGTGGTAAATATTTCAGTAAGCACAGTTATATGCAAATAAAAACACATGAAACCAACGTAAATAACTGAAAATGTGTATTATAGTAGAAAATATAGATTTACTTGCATTGCATAATACTCAAAAGTCAAGATTTACATATAGTATAATAACAGAAATGTTTTGCGTGTGTATGTAGTATTAGAAGACATCCCATGAAATATTAGCAGCGATACTCAGCAACGTTCCTTAGACCCATTCAATTGACTTCTAAAGTCCTATAAATCCTCCACAAAAATTTGAAATAAAGGAGCATTCAGGGAAAAAGATGATTGGAACTTCTTTGTATTAATAACAAATTTAAAATTGAATTTGCCAGTAGCCAGATTTATTTTGAGCATTTTTTTCTTTATGACATTTCAAATCATTTGGAGGAGTACTAAGCAACACTGTAGATTGCAGGGAAGGGCGCTAGTCTCCAAAAAGACTGTCCTCTCCACCTTGCCTTGTAAAGGGAATTAACTTTGTTTCTGAAACTTTTCTGAAATAACGGTCTGGTGATTCACGTTGCAGAGAATCTTGTTAAGTAATTTTGTATTTAGTTGTTGGCCTCTACTAATTGTGTGTGTATGTGTGTGTGCCTTTTTCATTCTAGCTTTCCTGTGATGTTCTTGAGGGGAATGTGTGCTTGTCATGCAATAGATAGTCTTTGAGTGTATAATTTATGGTGACCAACCATCCTTGTTTATTCAGGACAGTGGGGTTTTCCAGGACACAGGACGTTTAGTGTTTAAACCAGGGCAGTCCTAGACAAACCGAGATGGTTCCTCATCTCATGAGCCAGGCCCTGGGACACATGCACGGGGACCTGGAGAACCAGAGAGACCTTGTCCCACTTCCATGGAATATATATTGTATTTGGGAATTTGGATTTTGAAAAGTTAATGATGAGAGTGATGTGAGAGTTTGGCACAAGGGGAATCAAACTGAGGGTGCAGAGAAGCCCTCTTGAGAAGGACTGATATTTAGCTTGAGAGCTGGAGGTGGGACTGGATTTAGCTGGTCGGAGGGTTAGACTGGAATGAGGGTGTGGGAGTGTGTTCAAGAGAGCGTTTCAGGCAGAGGGACCCGCATGAGGACACCACTGAAGCAGAGAGCCTGGTGTGTCCATGAACTGAGAACAGGGATGGCCGAGCCGAGTCAACTCAGGGGGAGCGGTGTGAGCCACACTTGCGAGGGGAGGACAGGCAGGACCAGATCAGGGGTGACTTGGGACTCTGTTCTAAGACCAGTGGGAAGACTCTGGAGAGATGCGAGTAGGATGATGTGATTAGCGTTTGGTCTAAGCACGTGGGTTAAAATGGACTTCATGGTTAAGAATGAAGACTTAATAGGCAAGATGGGAGGTGCTGGGAATAAGATTAGGAATAAGATGATTGTTCCCTAGGCCTGGGTGATGGCTGTGGAGTAGGAAAGAAGTAGAAAGAAAAGACCTTGGAGTGTAGAACCGAGAGAACATAACGGTAATTTCTTGCCTGCATGTGTCAGATGGCACAGGGCACTGACTGTTCTCGCTGCTGTCCGTGCAGACCTACAGACTCCCCCTCACCCAGGTCTGTGTGTTCACCCCTCTTTGCCACTCACAGGTCCCCCTCCACATCCTAAAAGAAGTCAGGCTTTACTTGTCAGGGGGTTGTCTGACACGGGAGACACCTAGGAGAGCCCCTGCAGGCATCAGAGCAGCCCCTTCAACATCTCCCTCAGCCTCCTCCCTTCCCCTCTCTCGCTTTCCACACCCAGAACGACCCTGCTCAGTATTCCACATCCCCATGATCTTCCTTACCCAGGCTTGAGAAGGGTGGGGCAGCCACTGGGGTGGACATCATCTGCGACTTCCACTCTGACCTCCGCAGGTCCCAGGCTGGACAGAGAGTGACTCTACTGGGAGCTAAGCCATGAGACCTAGCGCGTCACCCACCTGGGCTCCTTTACCCTGGACGGGGACAGCCTCTACGTCAGTGGTGAGGGGCTGTGCTACAGCCACACTCTCTCTCCCAGTCGGAGTTCTGTGTTCCCTCCGTTGCTCTAAAGTGAGCTATGATCCATCTCTCTATCCTCCTGGTCTGGGTTCAGTCTTCTCATCACTGTGTGATCACTGGGTCCAGCCACCTTCCATCTCGTTGCCTTCCCCCTGAACACCCCTCCACTCGTCCCCAATGCTTTCCCCTCTGCTTTTCCCACAAAGGTCCCTACATCCTTCCTCTCCCTTAATTCTTTATGTTCACCCCAACTCTTGCTCAGCTCCTCTCGCCTTCTCTCCACAGGTTACACCTATGGAGCGTGGCCCCGACTACCACCAGTGAGTATTCCTGGCCCTGATCTCCTGTGTCCCGTCTGCATTTGGGGTTGGGGAGCACTTGTCCTCCTTCACCTGCTGTCCTTGGTGAGGGAAGCACCTGGAAGCGCCCTAACTCATCTCTTCTCTCTATCCCAGGTTCTGGTGGAGAGTCCCAGCCCAGTGTAAGAAAGCCTTAGACACAGACATGTTCTCCATCACATTCTGACCACACGTGGTTTTCACTTTAATTCTGCTAAAGCCCCGCCCTTGGTCCTCCTTTTCCAGGTATCCCATCCATCTGCCCATTTTTCTGCCTGTCTATCTGTCTCTCCTCCAAGTTCAGTCTCTCTTGTTCACCTATCTCTCTCTCTTGGGCTCCTCTCATCCACAGGCTTGCTCATCCCTCTGCTCGCACAGTCACCCGTCCCCTCACTCTCATTTATGCTTCACCTGTGAATGGTGGTCCTGAGACAGCCAGTGCTGGAGCCCGTGTGAGCCTGGGGGCTCCTCCCACTCTGTCCCTCGCTGATGACAGCCCTCTCCACAGCTCCCGAGCCGGCCACCACGTCCCTGCATACTTGATCATCGCCTGTGCCACCAGAAGCCACCACAGGTATCTGGGGACCCCTTTTCCTTCCCAAGAGAAGCTCTCTGGCCCCACTCCCCCACGAGCCAGTTGTGATCCAGGAGCTGGGAATCCAGGGTGTGAAATTCTGGTTTTATGGCAATCATGCTTGTCACAAAGATTATACCAACGATTCAGTCTAAGGCCAGCCCTCAGAGAGCCCTTAGTCTTGTGAAATTAACACACCATTATAATACAAGGTGGGATATTTCGGGGAGAGGCACCTGGAATAATTTGGAGGGGAAGAGCTTACTAGAGAAATTTTCACCAGGATGGAGTCTTTAAGAATGAGTAGGAGGGACCCTGGCAAATAGAGGATGAAGAGTTTTCCTGGCAGAGAGGATTCCATGAGCAAAGGCTCCAGCCAGAAACAACATGCCGTATGGGGAGAATTGAAACGAATGTGGGTTGCAAGAAGCATAATGTTTATCCCGCAGTAGATGGATAAAATGAGACTGAAAGGTCAGCAGGAGCCAGATTGAGTAGAGCCTTGAGTGCCAGGTCAAGAAGGTTGAACTAAACACTGAAGGCCATAGGGAGCCATGGGTGGTACTAGAGCAGTGGTGGCCCTAGTGAGGTATTCATTTCAGAAAGATCCTTCTAGTAGTCCATGCAGAACATCCTTTAGACAGAGCATGCAGTGAGCCTGTTGGGGTGTTGGTCTGGGTGAAGGAAATTAGGACCTGAGCTGGGACAGGGATGGTGTGTATGTGAGGACCAGTGTGCAAGGTGAATTGGTGTTACTGGGAGGGAGGAGGAGCTGAGCAGATATGCTGGTTCTGACTTGTGTGACCACACGGGTGGGTGGTGGTGCCACTGGGAGAGAAGACGACAGATGATAATGAGTACAGGACTCTGGTGTGGTCTCAGGCCAGCTCTCAGTGATGGCCATCACTCTCCCTCTCGTCTTGCAGCTTTGGGGCCCAACCTGAAGACCCTCACAGTCACCTTCCCCATCTCCACCCTCTGGTATTCATCAGACAGGAGCAACAGCTCAGCCACATTCTACTCCACTGGGAGGGTCCTGCAGAGCCTGGTGAGACCCTGGTCCCAGCAGCTCCTGGTGGGTTAAATCCCACCCAGCCCCTCCCCCAACCCCTGTCTCTCCTCTCATCCTCCTCCTTCTTCCTCCCCAGCTGGATCCTTGTTCAAGAAGAGCAGCCTGGGCCTCTTCTCCTTGAGTTGCAGACTGGTCTCCCTGAGGTAAGACCCTCCCCTGAGCATTTGCCCCAAATGACCACTTTCGTGACCACCCCTCTCTCAGTCTCCCCACTGACCTCCCATTTCCTCCTTCCTGTTCTGGCCCCCACCCCAGAGGTTTCAGGACCTCTCTCTAGAGTCCCCACGTCCCTCTCTCCCCAGGCCTGAGAAGGATGGGGGAGCCACCGGTGTGGACACTGTCTGCACCTACCATCCTGATCCCGTGGGCCTCCATGCCTCTGTGCTGGGAGCTGAGAGTCTCCACCTGTCTGCTCTTCCTATGGGTGGCTCCAGGCTCTGCACCCTGGAGTTTATGCATGCAGAGAGAGCACCAGCTGCATTTCCGCAGCATCAGCTCGAACCTCAGTAACCCGGAGCCCAGATGCTCGGAGTACACCGCCCTGCAGAGAGACACGCAGGACCAGGTGGGGTCTCCCCTCCCCCATCTCTCCTTGCCCTGAGGGCACCCTCATTCCTCCGCCTGACTTACATCTGTTACAATATTGTTTCAATCCTTCACTTTCCCTGCGTGTCTGGGTTCTCTCACTTTCCAGAGGTGATGTCCTAGCTGCCTTCCCCATTTCTCACGTGGGTAAACTGAAGCTCAGAAAGGGGAGTATTGTGCCTAAATCACACAATGAGTTAGGAGCAGAGCCAGGATTTGAAGTCAGGTCTCCCTTGCCCCAAGGTCTGAGATCTTTCCCTGGCTCCAGTGGCCCCCTGCATCCCCAGGAGACCTCCATCTCACCCACTCTCCCTTGCATTTGTTCTAGGTCACCAAGCTCTACAGAGGCAGCCAGCTGTGAGACATATTCCACTCCTGCCTGGTCACCGACTTGATGTAGGTTGAGGAGATTGGAAGCATTGGCTGAGCTGGTGGCTGATGGCTCTGAGCTCCTGTGACACATCCTTGATCTGGAAGTCACTGACATGGTGCCCATTCTCCCCCACATCCCTGTCAGCTAATCCTACCATCTCCTTCCATAGGTTTTCAGGGGTTGAGAAAAGCATTAACATTTGGGGCCACCAACCTCCAGCATCCTCCTCCTCCTCCTCTTCTGGAGACTTTCAACAAATATCAGCAGTCTAACAGTGCTCTCCAATAGTGGAGCCACTAACCGCATGGGGCAATTTAAATTTTTTATACTCCTGTTGGGATACGATTCACATATTGTGCGTGTGGGGGGGGTGTATTTTTTAGGGTTTTCTATATAAAATATCTTCTCTGCAAAACAAATAGTTTTACCTCTTCCCTTCCAATCTGGGTTTCTTTTATTCCTTTTTCTTGCCTAATTGCCCTCATTAGAACCTCTAGTACCTGTGATTAACATATGAGATGAGGGAAGACATCATTGTCTTGTCCCTGGTCTTAGGGGGAAATTTTGAGTCTTTCACCATTGAATATGGTGTTAGCCGTGGGTTTTTCATCGATGCTGTTTATAGGTTGAGAAAGTTTTTTCTATTCCTAATTTGTTGAGTGTTTTCTTTTTTAGGCATGAAGGGCGTTGTATTTTGTGAAATTCTTTTCTATATATATGGTCGAGATTACGTGGTATTAGCCCTTACTCTATTAATATGGTGTATTACATAATCTAGTTTTCAGATATTAAGCCACCCCTCCAACTAGAGGTGAGAGATTCAGACGTTCTCAAGTCTGTCCTGGGTGTGCCACAGCCCTGAGCCCTTGTGGCCTTCTAGATGCCCACAAATACACTGGAGCTTTTCAAAGCCCCCTGTGGACATCTCATTCCCTCAATTTTTCTTCTAAGTTTTTGGGTCACCTCTTGCCTGCCTCGGCTGGTATCACTCCCTCAGGCAACTACAGTAGAAAACAATTAGCCCTGAATATTTTTATCAAGTGTCCTGGGGACAGACTTTCCTCCCTGGGCAAGCTCTGAGTCAAGTAAAGTCAAGCCCTGAACATGGGGCTTTTTCGGGAAGCTGCCAGGCAGGTCAGCTAGTGAGAGTTCGATGGGGATGGGTCTTTTCAGAGCTCCAAACCCATTATGGCTGCTGGGCTGCTGGCTGTCTCAGCTACCATGGTTCTGAGACTGATGGTTTTCAAAGTTATGGAGGATATTGTGAGAGCAAGATGGGAATAGTGCAGGTTATAGTGCCACAAAGTTTGCTCCCTTTATCAAGATTCCACCGTGTGTCTTCACTAAACCCTCAGTTCTTACAAGCCTTTGATTAATTTCTAGACTTCTGAAAAGATGATTTTGACCATTTTTACCAGTGTTCTCATTGTTTTTATGCATTTGCAGAAGTCCTTACTCCAAAGTTTCAAAAATGTTCTCCCTGTAGTTATTTATTTATAAATTAATTACTTGAAATGAAATTACATGAGAAATTCAGTTCCTCACTCACACACACTAGCCACATTTTAAGTGCTCGATAACAACATGGGGCTAATAATGAGTGTATTTGGTAGTGCAGAAAGTGTTTACATTATTGCAAAAAGTCCTCTTGGACAGGACCCAGAAGCAGGGAATCTAGAATCAGGGTAGAATTCCAGGCACCCTTGTTCATCCTTTGTGCCCTTCCAGGTCTGTCCCCCACAGTAACCACACTGGAGTGGACTCCCTGTGTACCTTGCCGCCTTGGTACGGAGACTGGACAGAGTTGCCATCTATGAGGAATTCCTGCGGCTGACCCAGAATGGTACCCAGCTGCAGAACTTGACTCTGGACAGGAAGAGTGTCCTTGGGGATGGTAAGGCTCCCTGGTCATTGGGAAAGGAAGTGAGGCCTTTCTGGGGACTCTGGATGCCTGGGGCTGAGAGATCATTGAACTTTCTCAGGCTGGCAGGAGGTGACATAGTCCCCCAGTCTTTACCCACCATTGAGAGAGAGAAAAGGACACCAGTGTAGTATAGGAGGCCCTCACCTTCTCCTAGACAGCTCTGTGACCTCAAACTAATCACCTCCCCTCTCTGGACTTTTGTTTCCTTATCTCTGCACTGAGAGCCACTGGGCCAGATGGTCAGTGAGGGACTCCAGCTGTGTGTGAAGCAGACTTACTGGTTTGGGGGTCATGTGGTTCCTGATCCACAGGATATAGTTTGCCAAGTCCCACTCTAGATGAACACCAAGGCGCTGGAACTTTCTGCAGTGGTGGAATGTTCTATCTGTGCTGTCCAGTGCATAGCTGCATGTGGCTGTTGAGTCCTCGAAGGATGGTATTGTGACTGGTCTTTATTGTTACTGATATTTAATGTTACTGAGGTACTAGAATTTGTATTTTATGTAACTAAAATTAATGTTAATTTAAAAAGAGACTTGTTGCTGCTGCATATCAGACAGCACACCTCTAAGAGGTTGTCTGGATAGAGGTACAAGTAGGGGGACCTGCACCCCTCCCCCCATGCCCACTGGGTGCTGTGTGTCCTACCCTCCTGGAGTTTATGTTGTAGCTGGCAATAACAAGAGTAGAGAATTGAAATTTATCAATTATTTGATGTGAACAAACTCATACTTGCAGGTGGAAATCAGAGAAGACTTCCTGCAGGATATTACATTGTAGCTTAATCCTAGAAAATTAATATTAAGCAAATAGATAAAGGAGAAGGGGATGAATGTGTTTCTAGGCACGGAAGAACACTTTTGAGTGGGAATTTACAAATTTAGAGAGATCCCATAGGCTTGCCAACTGTGATGACCCATTCTCCCCCCGGCCGTCATAAGAAAGTCCAGCCCAAATGCAGTCCTCTGTGCCCAGAGGTATGAATTTGGTTTAATTTATTACATTTTTGTTCTGTGATAATGGTCTTGGATTTTGTAGCAAAGTGTGCTCACTTTTTAGAGTTGGAAACTAAAATGGGTTGAAACATCATGATGTCTACTTGACTTTAATATTTCATTGAAAACATGGTAGGAATCAAGGGTGGCAAGTGTTAATAGTTTATACATTGATGAAATATTGTTTTAATTAGATGGAATATACATGGTTAAATTAGATGATGGATGTTTATGAGACTGTTCCGTTTATTTTTCTGCGTCTAAAAAGTTTAATTAAAAAGAGTGAAACACATTCACATGCCTTCTCCATTTCATTCATTTCCAGAATATTCTCCCAATAGAGATGACACCTTGACTGATAAGCCTGGTAAACCTGCAGGAAGCCCCAGCCCACGGTAGGGGGCGAGCATCTTGATGCTGTGCCTCATCTAAGAGAACCATGCGCACAGCATCTTGGATGATGAGGAGAGTTGGCCAACCCTTGTCAAGGATGGTTGAGGCACAGTGGGGTCAGCAGGAGCCTTGGGGCGATGACAGGAGGTGGCTCACCCCAGCACATGTCTCCCCAGACCACCCTGTCTGGGCCCTCATCCTCAGCTGTTTGGCGGGAATCCTGGTGCTCATCACAGGCCTGATCTGCTGTCTGCTGGTAAGCCATGACGTGTTGCTTGTCTTCTTACTATTGGGTTGTAAGACCTCTTTATATATTAAAAATACACATCCTTTTCTAGGGATATGTTTTGCAGATGTTTTCTCCCAGTCTGTGTGTGGCTTGCCTTCTCCTTCACTACATGAGTCATTGGGGAAATGTAAGTGACAGTCATCATGAGATTCCACCATACTTGAGAATGGCTATAATTAAAAAAACTGACTATAGCAAGTGTTGTTGAAGATGTCAAGTCACTGAAACTCTCATCGAGTGCTGGTGAAAAATAGCTTGGATGCATCTTTAATAATTATATACGTCTACCCAGCCATTCCTCCCCTAGGAATCCATCCAAGGGAAATAAACCCGTATGTCTATACACAGACTTGTACACACATGTTGATAACAACCAATTTATAGTAGACAAAAACGGAAAACAACCCAAATGTCCATCTACTGGTGAACGGATACACAAAGTGTGGTATATCCCCACAGTGGAATACTATTCAACCATAAAAAAGAATGAATTATTTTTTTTCTTTTTTAATTATTTTATTGAAATTATAAAGGGTTTTAACATTGTGTAATTTCGGGTGTTCATTATTATCTGTGAATTTCTGTATAGACTGCATCCTACTCACCACCAGTAGTCTAACTTTTATCCATCACCATGCATATGTGCCCCTTTAACTCTTTCACACAACCCCCAGCCCCAGCCCCCAGCCCCTCTGGTAAGCACTAATCTGTTCTCTTTATCCCTGTGTATGTTTATCTTCTACATATGAGTGAAATCAGGCATATTTGTCTTTGTCTGGCTTATTTCATTTAACTTCATACCCTCAAGGTCCATCCAGGTTGTTGCATACAGGATGATCTTGTCTTTTTTTTCTGGCTTAGTAGTATTCCATTGTATATATACCACATCTTCTTTATCTATTCATCTGTAGCAGGGCACTTGGGTTGCTTCCATGTCTTGGCTATTGTAAATAATGCCGCAGTGAACACAGGGGTGCATAAATCTCTTTGAATTGTTGATTTCAATTTCTTTGGATAAATACCCAGTAGTGGGATAGCTGAAAGGTATACTATTTCTATTTTTAAGTTTTTGAGAAATCTCCATACTGTTTTCCCTGGTGGCTGCACCAGTTTGCATTCCCACCAGCAGTGTGTGAGGGTGCCCTTTTCTCCTTATCCTCTCCAACATTTGTTATTTTTTGTCTTGGGAATTATAGCCATTCTGACAGGTGTAAGGTGATCTCTCATTGTAGTTTTGATTTGAATATCCCTAACAATTAGTGATGTTATACATCTTTTCATGTGTCTGTTGACCTTTTGTATATCTTCTTTGGAAAAATGTCTGTTCATATCCTCTGCCCATTTTTAGATTGGATTATCTGTTTTTTTGTTGTTGGGTTGTATGAGTTGTTTATATATTTTGGAGATTAACCCCTTGTCAGATATATGATTTGCAAATATTTTATCCCAGTTGGTGGGTTGTCTTTTCCTTTTTTTTTTTTTTGTGAGGAAGATCAGCCCTGAGCTAACATCCGTGCTAATCCTCCACTTTTTTTCTGAGGAAGACCGGCTCTGAGCTAACATCTATTGCCAATCCTCCTCCTTTTTTTTTTCCCCAAAGTCCCGGTTGATGGTTGTATGTCATAGTTGTAGATCCTTGTAGTTGATGTATGTGGGATGCGGCCTCAGCATGGCCGGACAAGAGGTGCGTCTATGCGCATCTGGGAACCGAACCTGGGCTGCCAGTAGCGGAGCACGCGCACTTAACCACTAAGCCACGGGGCCGGCCCTGTCTTTTCGTTTTGTTCATCATTTCCTTTGCCTTGCAGAAGGCTTTTACTCCCATGTAGTCCCATTTGTATATTTTTTCTTTTCTTTCCCTTGCCTGAGTAGACATGGTATTGGAAAAGATGCTGCTAAGACCGATGTCAAAGACTGTACTGCGTATATTTGCTTCTAGGAGTTTTATGGTTTCAAGTGTTAGATTCAAGTCTTTTATCCATTTCGAGTTAATTTTTGTGTATGGTAGAAGATAATGATCTACTTTCATTCATTTGCATGTGGCTGTCCAGTTTTCCCAACAGCATTTATTGAAGAGACTTTCCTTTCTCCATTGTATGATCTTGGCTCCTTTGTCAGAGATTAACTGACCACAGATGTGTGGTTTTTTTTTCTGGGCTTTCAGTTCTGCTCCATTGATCTATGAGTCTGTTTTTGTGCCAGTACTGTGCCATTTTGATTACTATAGCTATGTAATATATTTTCAAGTTAGGATTGTGATGCCACCAGCTTTGTTCTTTCTTCTCAGGATTTCTTTGTCTATTTGAGGTCTTTTGTTATTCCATATATATTTTAGGATTCTGTGTTCTGTTTCTATGAAGAATGTCATTGGGATTCTGATTGGGATTGCTTTGAATCTGTAGATTACTTTAGGTAATATGGACATTTTAACTGTGTTTATTCTTCCAATCCATGTGCATGGAATATCTTCCCATTACTTCAGGTCATCATTGATTTCTTTCAATAATGTCTTATAGTTTTCATTGTATAGGTCTTTAACCTCTTTGGTTAAATTTATCCCTAGACACTTTTTTCTTTTTGTTGCAGTTGTAAATGGGATTGTATTCTTGAGTTCTCTTTCTGTTAGTTCATTGTTAGGGTATAGAAATGCAACTGCTTTTTGTAAGTTGATTTTGTACGCTGCAACTTTGCTGTAGTTGTTGATTATTTCTAATAGTTTTCTGATGGATTCTTCAGGGTTTTCTATATTTACAATCATGTCATCTGCAAACAGCAAGAGTTTCATTTTTTCTTTTCCAATTGGGATTCCTTTTATTTCTTTTTCCAGTCTAATTGCTCTGGCCAAAACCTCCAGTACTATGTTGAATGCGAGTGGCGAGAGTGGGCACCTTTGTCTTCTTCCTGTTCTCAGAGGAATGGCTTTAAGTTTTTCGCCATTAAGTATGATGTTGGCTGTGGGTTTGTGATATATGGTCTTTATTGTGTTGAGGTACGTTCCTTCTATACCTATTTTATTGAGAGTTTTTATCATAAATGGATGTTGGATCTTGTCAAATCCTTTCTCTGCATCTGTGGAGAGGATCATGTGATTTTTATTCCTCATTTTCTTAATATGGTGTATCACATTGATTGATTTGCGGATGTTGACCCATCCCTGCATCTCTGGTATAAATTCCACTTGATCATGGTATATGATCTTTTTAATATACTGCTGTGTTCGATTTGCTGATATTTAGTTGAGGATTTTTGCATCTGTGTTCATCAGTGATATTGGCCTGTAATATTCCTTCTTTGTGCTGTCCTTGCCTGCTTTTGCTGTCAGAGTGATGTTGGCCTCATAGAATGAATTAGGAAGTGTTCCATCTTCTTCAACTGTTTGGAATAGTTTGAGAAGCATAGGTATTAAATCTTGTTTGAATATTTGGTAGAATTCTCCAGAGAAGCCATCTGGTCCTGGACTTCTGTTTTTTTGGGAGGGTTTTGATGACCATTTTGATCTCTTTACTTGTGATTGGTCTGTTCATTTTCTCTATTTCTTCTTGATTCAGTTTTGGGAGGTTGTAGGAATCTAAGAATTTATCTATTTCTTTTAGGTTATCGAAATTGGTGGCATGTAAATTGTTCAGTGTATTCTCTTATTGTCCTTTTTATTTTATTATTTTTTTAATAAAGATTTTATTTATTTATTTTTTCCCCCCAAAGCCCCAGTAGATAGTTGTATGTCATAACTGCACATCCATCTAGTTGCTGTATGTGGGACGCTGCCTCAGCAGCGGTGCATCGGTGCATACCCGGGATCCGAACCCTGGCCGCCAGCAACGGAGCGCACGCACTTAACCGCTAAGCCACGGGGCCGGCCCAAACAATTTTTTTTTTAAAGATTTTATTTATTTATTTTTTCCCCCAAAGCCCCAGTAGATAGTCGTATGTCATAGCTGCACATCCTTCTAGTTGCTGTATGCGGGACTCAGCCTCAGGATGGACGGAGAAGTGGTGCCTCGGTGTGTGCCCAGGATCCGAACCCGGGCCGCCAGCATCGGAGCGCGTGCACTTAACCACCAAGCCACGGGGCCGGCCCATCTCTTATTGTCCTTTTGATTTCTGTGGTATCTGTTGTAATTTCTCCTCTTTAATTTCTAATTTTAGGTCTTTGAGGCTTCTCTCTTTTTTTCTTAGTGAGTCTGGCTAAGGGTCTGTCAATTTTGTTTCAGTCTTCTCAAAGAACCAGCTCTTTGTTTCATTGATCCTTTCTACTGTTTTTTTAGTCTCTAATTCATTTATTTCTGCTCTAATTTTTATTATTTCCTTCATTCTGCTGACTTTGGGCTTCATTTGTTCTTCATTTTCTGGTTCTATTAGGTGTAGTTTAAGGTTACTTATTTGGTATTTTTCTTGTTTGTTGAGGTGCGCTTGCATTGCTATGAATTTCATTCTTAGAACTGCTTTTGCTGCATCCCATAAGAGTTGTTTGGTTGTCTTTTCATTTTCCTTTGTCTTCAGGTATTTTTTGATTTCTCCTTTGATTTGTTCATTGATCCAATGGTTCTTCAGTCGTGTGTTCTTTAGTCTCCACATATTTGTGACTTCCCCATCTTTTTTCTTGTAGTTGATTTCTAGTGTCATAGCATTATGGTCAGAAAAGAAGCTTGATATGATTTCAATCTTAAATTTATTCAGGCTTGCCTTGTTTCACAACATATGGTATATCTTTGAGAAGGTTCCATGTGCACTTAATAAGAATGTGTATTCTGCTGTTTTGGGAGGGTATGCTCTCTATATATCAATTAAGTTCATCTGATCATATGTTTCATTTAATTCCACTATTTACTTGTTGCCGTTCTCTGCATGATCTATCCATAGATGTAAGTGGGTTGTTCAGGTCCCCTGCTATTATTGTGTTGCTGTTAATTTCTCCCTTTAGGTCTATTGATAGTTGCTTTATATTCTTTTGTGCTGCTGTGTTAGGTGCATATATCTTTATAAGTGTTATGTCCTCTAAGTGGAAAGTCCCCTTTATCATTATATACTGCCCCTCTTTGTCTCTCATAGTCTTTTTTTATCTTGAAGTCTGCTTTGTCTGATATAAGTATGGAAACACCTACTTTCTTTTATTTGCCATTTGCTTGCAGTATTGTCTCCCATCCATTCATTCTGAGCCTGTTTGTTTTTTGTGCTCAGATGTGTTTCCTGGAGGCAGCGTATTGTTGGGTCTTGTTTTCTAATCCACCCCACCACTCTGTGTCTGTTGATTGGAGAATTCAATCGATTTACATTTAGAATGATTATTGATACATGAGGGCTTAATCCCACCTAATCTATATTTCCATTGTTTCTCTTCCTTTGTGTTTCTGACTACCATTTCATTTTGGGGGTTTTCTGTGGAGGTTTTATCTTTTTTTATGATCTATGGCTCTGCTCTGACTTTTTGTTTGCTGGTTACTGTGAGGTTTGTATGAAGATCTCATAGATGACATAGTCCATCTTCTGAGAGACTCTTATCTCCATTAGTCTAAGCAGGTTCCATCCCTTTCCTCTTCTCCTTCTGAGTTATTGTTGTCACAAGTTATTTATTTTTGTGTTGTGCATTTGTGACTAAGCTGAAGTGTTTATAGTTACTTTTGATGCTTTCCTTCCCTTCTTCTTTTAAGTTATAATTAAGTATTTGCTACCCTGTTGTGAAGCAGAGCTGTAGCTTTCTGATTTTGTCTGTCTATTTATCTCTTTGCTCAAAGCTTTGTAGACATTTGCCTTCTTTTTGTTTCAGGTATGAGGGCGTTCTTGATCATTGCTTGTATGGGAGATCTAGTGGCGATGAACTCCCTCAGCCTTTGTTTATCTGGGAAAACTTTTATTTCTCCATTGTATCATAAGGATCGTTTCACTGGATAGAATATTCTTGGCTGAAAGTTTTTGTCTTTCAGTATTTTTAATATATCATTCCATTCTTTCCTTGCCTGTAAAGTTTCTACCAAGAAACATGCTGAAAGCCTGATAGGGGTTCATTTTTAGGTTATTTTCTTCTGTCTTGCTTCCCTTAATTTTTTTTCTTTGCCATTGGCTTTTGCCAATTTTACTATTATATGCCTTGGAGAAAGTCTTTTAGCATTGATGTAATTAGGCATTCTGTTGGCTTCATGTATTTGTAAGTCCGGTTCTTCCCCAGATTTGGGAAGTTCTCAGCTATTATTCTTTGAACAAGCTCTCTGCTCCTTTCTCCCTCTTTTCTCCCTCTGGAATACGTATAATTCTTAGGCTGCTTTTATAATTGAGTCATATATTTCTCCAAGAATTCCTTCATTTTTTAAAAATCTGAGTCCTCTCTCTTCGTCCATTGGAAGCATTTCTATATTTCTATCCTCTAAATCACTAATTCTTTCATCCATAACATCAGATCTATTTTTTAAGGATTCTAGATTCTTTTTTATCTCATTAATTATGTTCTTCATATCCAGAATTTCTGCTTTTTTTTTAATAGTTTCATTCTTTTTGCTGAAGTATTCCTTTTCCTCATTAATTTTATTTTGAGTTCATCGAACTGTCTGAACATTCTTGAAACTTGGTGAGTTTCTTTATGACAGTTATTTTGAATTCTCTGTCATTTAGATTGTAAATTTCTGTGACTTCAAGGTTGGTTTCTGGAGACTTGTCATTTCCTTCTGCTTTGAATTTTTACTGTAGTTTCTTATGGTGTTTGATGAACTAATCTTTTGCCTGCATATTTGTGGTAGTATCAGGTCACAGATTCCACCTGCTACCACTGTGGGGGAAGCATGAGCTGTGTTTCTGATCCCACCCCATATGCTGGAAGTTGCATGGGTACCGTGGGTGTTCCTACCCGCTGAGAAAGCATTCACACTGGGCTCAGAGTTGCCGCCACACGGAGGCACGTACCCAGTTGTGTGACCACAGCACTACTATGGGTATTTGTGCCATCTGGGAAAGCATTTGCATGTGCACATATATCTGCTGCTGCCTTTTCTTATGCTCATGCCAGCCTCTGTGCTTGGTGGGTGGGTCTTCTTCAAGGGTTCTGAGCATTGGCCAATCATTGGGACTCCAGTGGCACGGTGGGCTTTCCAACCATCCAGGAAAGCATTCATGCGTGGGTCCAGGGCTGCTGCCAACCCCTCCCAGAGTTGCACCAAGGCGCCTTCCTACTTTTGGGGATGAAGCAGTACTATTGGCTCTCATGCCAACCTGGGAAGTGCTCGGGTGTGTGCACAGTGCTGCCAGGGAAGGGATGGGGATAGGAATGAATTCATAGTACATGCAGTGACAAGCATAAATCTCAGAATAATTATGCTGAGTGAAAGAAGCCAGTAAAAAAATGAGTACATAGTATATTATCCCATTTATAAAAATTCTTGGAAAATACAGGAAAATCTATAGGGACATATACCGGATCACTGGTTGCCTGGGAATGAGAATGTGTTTGCAAACGGCAGGAAAGGAGGAATTAAAATGAGCATGAGGAAATTTGGGGAGGATGGGCATTCCTTTTCTTGATTGTGGTGTTGGTTGACTAAGTTATAATCAAAATGTATCAAATTGTTCACTTTAAATGTATGCAGTTAATTGTATGTCGTTAATACCTCAATTAAGTTAGAACATGTAGGGGAAAGAGAGGAAGAGAGAGCCAAGAGAGGGAAAAGGGAAGGAAAAGAAGGACTGAGGGTGAAAATTAAGTGGACAAAAGGAAGAGGGAGACACAGGAGACATCGGGTCTCTGTGACTTTGACATCTCCTTCCCCTGGAGTCTCCCATACTGGGCAACTGACTGGAACATTCTGATGTGCTCTCCTCACCTCACAAGTCACTGTCTGCCAGCGGAAGAAGGAGGGCGACTATGAGGTCCAGTGACGGCGCCTGGGCTATTACCTGCCTCATGGCGAACTATGGAAGCTGCAATGACTAGATCTGACTAGATCTGAGGTCCCCTTTTCCCAGCTTGGGTCCAGAGGAGCTTGGCTGGAACAGAATGAAACCACATTGGATAGACTCAGGCTCCAAGCCTTTCTAGACTTGGCCCCTGACTGGCTCACAGGGGCCTAAGCTGAAAGATTTCACCTTCTTTAAGTCCTGAAAGTGACTGCAACTTCTGTCCTGTGGTGTCACACCAGTTCATCCCTCAGGGACACCAGAATTGGTGAAACCAGCACAGACATTGCCATCATGTAAAATCGAATCTCCACTTCAGTGCAAGGTTTCCCTTCTCTTAGGAAACTTTGGAACATCCCTCCCCTTGACTCTGTGCAGCCATCACACCCCTCTCGGTTCCTCCATATTCCTCCCCCACTGAAGGCCTGGCAGTCTCAAGTTCCCCTTTTCTGCTTCATTCTCTGAAGCTCAGATTCACCAGGACTTCCAGATCAATCTCCCTCGATGGCTCCTCTCCCCACTCATGGGTCCTCCATGACGGGAAACAGGCCAAGATGGGAGGAGTGGGTGAGACATGACTCTGCAGTCACCTTGGGCCTTGGGAGCTGAAATGACTAGGTGTCTGGGAAGCCTGAATCCCAGAGTAACACCAAGGCTCTGGGAAGAGAGTATCTGCTCTGGATGTAAAAGTGAATAAAACTCGGGGGGAGAAATCTGAGGGAAAAGAAAGAGTCTTTTTTCATCTTTCTCTGTACAGAGTCCAACTAGCCTCACAGCAGAGGCTCCCCAAAAAGCAGCCCAGAGCATCCCAAGCATGAGGCAGGCTGCGCTGTTCTGCTGTGGGTCTGTGGGAACAGATTACATTATCTGCACACACTGTGCAGATGACCACAGCTGAAGATACCCAAGGGCTGAGAATTAAAGTCATGGTCATGCCACTCTCTCAGACTTTTTGTGTGTGAGCTTCATATTCTCAATCTTAAGCAGTGATTCTCTGAGAATGCACACTCTGAGGATTATAATGATTAATAATATTAATATATTATTATTATACATTGCCTACATTATACACTGTACATTATAATTATAAATTAACGTATAATTATTATTATACATTAATATATTATTATATATTACATTATTATAATAATATCATTATAATGATTAATAATAATCATTATTGATTATTTAATTTCTGCTAAGCAACATGACTGGCATGCTCTGCGTGTATTATCTCAGTTACAGTCACCATTTTTAGGGTTTTATTCCCATTTTAAGCTAAAGATATGGAGGCTCAGAAATATTAAATAACTTGACAAAGAAGGAAAAAAATTACTCCAAAGCAAAATTAAATGCCTATTAAAACTATGTGTCAAAGAAAGAAAGACGTTATCTGACATACAAACAGACTCAAAGTTGACCTCCCACAGGCCTGCAGTGAAAGAACTGGTAAAGAATGTACATCAGGAAGAAGAAATGTGAACCCAGGAAAACATAACAGGAGTCACGAGGAAAGGAAAAAACAGTCTGTCTAATTTAGTATTAGTTTTAAAACAAGACATTAAAAACACATTCGCACCAAAATTCCAGATGATTACCACATGGAAGAATAGAGGAGAGAAGATTTAGCTAAAAAATAACTCATTTTTTATGGAAGATATAAGTACTAAGATACTCTATTATTGTTTAACACATTGTTCTCAGAAACTGATAAATCTGTGGGACAAAAGTAAGTAATGATAAAGAGGATTTGAAGAGTGCAACGTACTCGATCAGGCAAATAGACAAATCCCAACACACTGGCTTATTGTGAGACTTGTGATGCTGAAAACAGTCATTCTCCTGAGAGCATGATACCACAATGGCATATCAATTTTCATGAATCAAATTTCCAACACATATAAATCTAAAAAAAGGGACAATCCAGTATTTCATTATATGCAACTGTGATTCAACATGCAACAAATACCAGAAAAATAGAGACCCAGAAGTAGGTGTCTTTTTTGAGAAGACAGATATAACAGCTCTTTAGTGAAATATGTTGGAATCTATTGGAATATTACACAAAAAGGACAATCCATTTGGACTAGGTAGGTTTTCTCTGTGACTGTGAGGGCAAAACTCTAAAGAATCCCCTGACTGTAATAACTCTCTGTTGATCTTAAAATACAAATGCATAACACTCAGGAAAGGAAAATGAGAGAACAAAATGAGAAGAAAAGCTCTCCTTTCTCTCCTCACCTGAAACCCAATCTCTCACCTCAGAAGGATCACTGTCTGTATCTTCTCTGTCATGCAAAGGAATCAAAGAAAAGAAAACTATTGGTATATACTAAAGTCTCAAGAGCTCAAAGCAAGAAGACATCAGGAGCCCTGCAGAGGCATTAATGTAGTGTGAGCTCCATGTCATCTGCACCGTCTTGTCTTTTCTTCATCGTGTTTGTCGGGACGTCCTTCTTGGCCCCTCACTCTCCCTCCCTCGCTAGCAAGTCTCTCTGCCTCAGTGCTACCGCCAGTCTCTCTCTTGCCGTCTTCACTTTTTTTTTTCCTGTTTCCTGATATCCTCCTCAGTCACCAGAAGTTGTTTGCAAAGGAGCTGTGGGATGTACAGACCAGCTCCTGGGATCGTCTCTGCTGAATCTGAAGACCAGGCAGGGGTGGACATGGGGCTGGAGTTCAGACCACCTGTGAACACACCTGGCAGGGATGCATCTGTGCAACTAGGTGCAAGACTCAGCAGGGCTTTGGCAAGGTCCAAAGGACTTAACAGTTCTCCTGCACTCTGCAGGCCTGGAGATACAGGAAAGATCTCCTTTCCTTCTGCCAGCAGAGTTGTTGGGGTTGCTCCGACGTTTCCTCCCATTGATGGCATCTGACCTCTTTGCCAGGATAGGATGTGATTCTAGTAACTGGCCTCTTGAATATGTAACTGGACATCCTCAAAGGGATGGAGATGCTCAAACCAGGCTTTGGGTTGGATTGGTTTCCACAATCATGTCGCTTCCTCTGTGATGATTTGACCCTCATACTTCTTTTCCTCTTACCCTATAAAAATAAATTGTGAATGTGGATCAGAGTGATAAATGAAGCCTGCTTTCCCAGGACAATTATGTCAGATGCCTTGTACTTCTACCCTCCCTCTTTCCCTGTGGGGATTAATCTGACCTGTGTCCTGGGACATCATCAAAGAGATTTGGGTAAAGAACAGAAAGCTCGAGGTCAAAACTCAGGACTACGGCAGGTCATTTCTTCTCCCTCATGTTGTTAGACACTTATGAGTATGACTTTATTCTCTTTTTGTCCTTGTCACTCTCAACAAGAAAAGCCCTGGTGCCCCCTGTCAGGACACACGGTCCCCAGTCTTTTTCTAAATCCCAAATGGTACCATTCTTCTGTACTATATGACTATTCATTTGATTAACCCATTGACCACTTGGTGTTCATAGCTCCATTAGAGCTTAAATCAGTAGTGAAATTATCATCCACCCCACTCCTAGTGACTCTTATTTGACGACTGTGAACATTAAATCTCAGTACAGAGAATGTATGAAAAAACTCAACTTCCAAATGGAGATTGTGCTGAGAGTGGGAAGTACACACTGGATTTATGAAGCCCAGGAAAAAAAGGTAAACTTTCTCATTATTAATTTTTGTATAGACTGCACCCACATTGATGATATCTTGGTTCTAGTGGGTTAAAATATACTATTAAAATTAGCTTCACCTGTTTGCTTTCATTTTTTAAAATGTGGCTATGAAGAAAAAAATTAAATTCTATAATATAGAGTGCTTAATGTTACTATTGGACAGTGCCGAGGAAGCCACCAGTGAAAAGAAAGTCCGGAGAAAGTGGTTAGGGAAATTTTTTCCCTAGAAAAGGAGTCTACACTGGCCCACAGTGCAAGATGCAGCAAAAACTGTCATACACACACACACACACACACACACACACACACACTGACAGAATGAAACAAACCTCTTCCCAGAGTCACCACTTCTCACATGGCATGAGGTTGCACTCCTACTTAGTCCTAAATGCACTAATCTCAAGAAAGAAGGCAGAAGTCAAGGTAATTTACCAGTTAGGAAGATCTAAAACCAGAGACCAAAGCTCAAGATATGTGGTGAATTTCCTGTCGTGGCTTCTGTTATTAATTCAATATGTTAGGGAGACTTTTCCAAGGAGAGTTGTTTTAAAACTCACTTTTTCTTTACTATGTAAAAACAGACAGGCTATGTAAAGAATAATTACTCTAGCCAATCAATGAAAAGGAGATGATAGAACACTAATACCCTTATTATAAGTCACTACTGGATTAGAGAGTCAGGGAACAGCTGACATTGGGTTAACTTGGCCTTAATTAGGCTGATTCTGATTTCATGACCATTATATTGATTGTATTATGCTAGAACCTATGAAATTTCTCAGCGCCCCTACTATTTAACCACCAAGGCCCACCAACCAGACCAGTTCTTGCTGACACATCCCCTGCCTCCATCCCTTCTGAAAACACCTGGAGGATTTTCCCCAAATCCCACTCTGTCCCTTCGCTCTTCTACCTGCCCCAGGGCCAGGGAATCATTTTCTCCAAGGTTCAGCCTCTGCGTGTGCCCAGCTCTGGGGATGGCACGTCTCCCTCGAGTGAAGACAAGGATCAGAGTGCAGACCCTGTGAGCTGCAGCAATTGGACAAAGACTGGGGTTTGCTGACAGAAAAGAACCTTTAATGGGCACGGTTACTAGGGTCTAAGAAGCCCCAGTGATTCCCCCAGGGAATGTGATGCAGGACAGAGCAGGAATGTCTGCATGTGGTTCAGCTTGGGAATGCCTGTAGGGTGACATAGGTGACATTGGTAATGCGTTCGCCAATGTTGTTCACTCATTTATTCATCGTATGTCATGGAGTGCTTTCTACATACATCCAGGCAACAGTCTCACACTCTGGGGCTCACAGGCAGTGTCAGAAGAATTTCTAAATTTTATTTCTAATATATAGGTACAGCACTGGCAATACACTAGGTGTTCCAAGCATTTTTCAAACATTAACTCCTTTAATACTCTCCATAAACCTACAAAATAGGTATGCTGATCATTATTGCCAACTGAGAGATGAAGAAACTGAGGCACCAATCAGGTAAATAACTCTGCCAATACAAATACCTAGTAAGGGATGCAGCTGGAATTTGGACATGAGGAGTTAGCTCCATAGTCTGCGCTCTTAACGGTGACATTTACTCTCTAAAGACTTCACATCATGAAAAAATTTGATCAGTTATCCATTTTCTTGGTGCATTGAGTAGCCACACTATTTTATATGTGTCTGAAAAACAGGATACCTGCGTAGAAACTACTGCACATACACACTCAAATTACATCTACCAATGTCCCCAGTCCCTGAAAATTAATACAGAGAACATTTCAGAATGTTTCTTGCCCAGGTTGGGAGAATTCTGAGGAAATTTCGGTGTTACTGTAAGAAGCTGAGGACAGGTTGGGAGTGGGTCTCAGGGGAAAGGTGTCCTCAGGAGTCACCATTGAATGACAACATTGATGGGAAGGTCTCAGCAGTGCCTGAATTCAGGATATGGTGGTGATTTAACTTTGTGCATATCTTCGGGCTGTGGGATTATGGTGATGCAGCACAGGGCGAGGGGATGGTTCACTGTGTTCTTGGGGGAAACCAGACCCATGAAAGAGAGGAAATGAAAGTTTCCTTAAACAATGGACTCGTGGTGGGAAAAATTTGGCCTGGAAGAGACAGTCGTGTGCCTGGTATTACCAGAAGGAGTTGCCTCAGCTTCCGACAAAGCAGACAGCTCTTCCTCATGCACTCATTTTATCTCTATGGGAGGAAGGATGCGCAAAACATGTAATGTTCTTCTGATGGGAGATCGGTGATGGTAGAGACTGTGCTAGGTGCTTCTGAAAGGCCTCCCTGAGGCATTTCAGAACTTTGCTGTGACCAGAATGACAAGTGTTAGCACTACTGCCTAGGTCTGGGAACAGTTAGTGTGACAAGGAGAAGGCGCCCTGGCGCAGGGATTCACAGAAAGAAGTGAGTTTGACTAGGGAAGGTCAGAAATGTGGCCAGTGTGACAATGGCCAAACTGGGCAAGACCCTCCTCTAGGGAGTCGGGGAGGCATGGCCTTCCTAGTGCTCAGGCTAAGGCCCCAGGGAGAAATCCACCATGGAGGGCACGCGTGAGACCCTTAGCCGGGGGTCAGAGGTGGCACACCCTGCCCACCTCGCCTACCTCTCCATTGGCCCTTATTTCTCTGGCCGCTCCGGGAGCCCTGCGGGCTTGGGTTCAAGCCCCCACACACCGCACAGGCCAAGGGCGCATGCGCGACCGCCGGGGCCTAGGGCTGGCCTCGGGGGGCGGGGGGGTCCTCAGTGAAGGCCCCGCCCTCCCTCCAGGCTCTGACCCAGCTGCAGCTCTTCCATCGCCGCCCTTCTGGACTCGGCTTCAGCTGTCTCCCTCCCCTCCCCCACTCCCACTCAGCTTGCAGGCCGCTTCCCTGCCTTGAAAGCATTGCTCTGGCCCTGAGGGCCACAGACCTACTGGGCTTCAAGCTCAAGGCTCTGCCTGGGCCTGCTGCTTCGGCCAGGGGCTCATTTTTTCCTGGAAAGACAAAGCCATGGCCTCACACCACGCCTGCACTTTGCCACGGCAGGCAGCCCAGATGTAGGAAAGGCTCTGTGGAGTCAGAAGTGCCGAGACAGGCAGATGGCACCAGAGGGTTTGGGGGCCAGGGCGCAACTGGGCTAGCCCCTCCTCCCGGGAGTCGGGGAGGCCCGGCCTTCCTAGTGCCCAGGCCACGGCTCCGGGGAGAAACTCGCCATGGAGGGCACGCGGGAGGCCCTCTGCCTGAGGTGGCAGGTGTCACGCCAGGGCCACTGCAAGCCTGGCTCGGCTTGCCTGCTTTCTCCAAAGGAGGCTGGCCGACCAGCCGAACCTGGCACCTGGGCCAGGCCCCTTCCAAGGGGACGAGTTCCAGAGGATAGAGCCCTGGGGGCGGCTGCCAAGTCTCCTGGGGCGTGTGCTGGGCCCCCGTCAGAGGAGGAAGCAGCCTGGTAAACGGTGTGCCAGGCCTGAGATCTGGAGGCCTCCCACAGCCGGGTCCCTGTCCCGCCCAGGCCCCCCGAGGGAGGACGATGGTCGGGCAGTGGCGAGCGGGGTGGGGCTGGCGCCGAGCCTGCCCTTGGATGCCCCGGGGAAGGGCGCCGGGGGATGGGCTGCCCCTGGCCAGGTCTGAGGGACCGACCCAGCTCGGGGCTGTCGGGGGCAGAGAGAGAACCCCCCTCCGCCCTTTCCCTTCAGGTTCTTAGGGCTGGCCAAATCCTTCCCAAGACAGCTTGTCTGGAGAAAATCAGACCCAGCTGAAGAACATGTGTCCATGGGGGAAACCCGGGAAACTGAGTCTCCCCACACAATAGCAGAGATTCTCATCTTGCATCCTCTCCTGAGCTAATGACAAAGGTGGATGTCCCGGGTGGGCCTGTGGAATGGGAGAGGGGAGGAAGTCTATTGTCATGCAGAGGGACATGGAAAGACTTGTCTGAAGCTTATCCCCTGCACTGGGGTCAGGTCGGGAAGGGACGGCACAGAGGTGAGCAGGAACCAACCGGCCTCTCTGTGGTGGGGCTGGCCCCGGGGCAGGCGTGGGGGTGATGGCTGGAAGTGGGATGGCGCGTGAGTTGGCACCAGCCAGCGGTGGAGGCAGAGACTCAGAGGTCAGGGATCTCTCTCTCTGTCTCTGTCTCTCTCTCTCTCCCTCAGGGAGCTGAGGAGAGTAAGGTGGCGCCCCCTGCCCACCTCGCCTACCTCTCCATGGGCCCTTCTTTCTCTGGCCGCTCCGGGAGCCCTGCGGGCTTGGGTTCAAGCCCCCACACACCGCACAGGCCAAGGGCGCATGCGCGACCGCCTGGGCCTAGGGCTGGCCTCGGGGGGGGGGGTCCTCAGTGAAGGCCCCGCCCTCCCTCCAGGCTCTGACCCAGCTGCAGCTCTTCCATCGCCGCCCTTCTGGACTCGGCTTCAGCTGTCTCCCTCCCCTCCCCCACTCCCACTCAGCTTGCAGGCCGCTTCCCTGCCTTGAAAGCATTGCTCTGGCCCTGAGGGCCACAGACCTACTGGGCTTCAAGCTCAAGGCTCTGCCTGGGCCTGCTGCTTCGGCCAGGGGCTCACTTTTTCCTGGAAAGAGAAGGCATGGCCTCACCCCACGCCTGCACTTTGCCACGGCAGGCAGCCCAGATGTAGGAAAGGCTCTGTGGAGTCAGAAGTGCCGAGACAGGCAGATGGCACCAGAGGGTTTGGGGGCCAGGGCGCAACTGGGCTAGCCCCTCCTCCCGGGAGTCGGGGAGGCCCGGCCTTCCTAGTGCCCAGGCCACGGCTCCGGGGAGAAACCCGCCATGGAGGGCACGCGGGAGGCCCTCTGCCTGAGGTGGCAGGTGTCACGCCAGGGCCACTGCAAGCCTGGCTCGGCTTGCCTGCTTTCTCCAAAGGAGGCTGGCCGACCAGCCGAACCTGGCACCTGGGCCCGGCCCCTTCCAAGGGGACGAGTTCCAGAGGATAGAGCCCTGGGGGCGGCTGCCAAGTCTCCTGGGGCGTGTGCTGGGCCCCCGTCAGAGGAGGAAGCAGCCTGGTAAACGGTGTGCCAGGCCTGAGATCTGGAGGCCTCCCACAGCCGGGTCCCTGTCCCGCCCAGGCCCCCCGAGGGAGGACGATGGTCGGGCAGTGGCGAGCGGGGTGGGGCTGGCGCCGAGCCTGCCCTTGGATGCCCCGGGGAAGGGCGCCGGGGGATGGGCTGCCCCTGGCCAGGTCTGAGGGACCGACCCAGCTCGGGGCTGTCGGGGGCAGAGAGAGAACCCCCCTCCGCCCTTTCCCTTCAGGTTCTTAGGGCTGGCCAAATCCTTCCCAAGACAGCTTGTCTGGAGAAAATCAGACCCAGCTGAAGAACATGTGTCCATGGGGGAAACCCGGGAAACTGAGTCTCCCCACACAATAGCAGAGATTCTCATCTTGCATCCTCTCCTGAGCTAATGACAAAGGTGGATGTCCCGGGTGGGCCTGTGGAATGGGAGAGGGGAGGAAGTCTATTGTCATGCAGAGGGACATGGAAAGACTTGTCTGAAGCTTATCCCCTGCACTGGGGTCAGGTCGGGAAGGGACGGCACAGAGGTGAGCAGGAACCAACCGGCCTCTCTGTGGTGGGGCTGGCCCCGGGGCAGGCGTGGCGGTGATGGCTGGAAGTGGGATGGCGCGTGAGTTGGCACCAGCCAGCGGTGGAGGCAGAGACTCAGAGGTCAGGGATCTCTCTCTCTGTCTCTGTCTCTCTCTCTCTCCCTCAGGGAGCTGAGGAGAGTAAGGTGGCGCCCCCTGCCCACCTCGCCTACCTCTCCATGGGCCCTTCTTTCTCTGGCCGCTCCGGGAGCCCTGCGGGCTTGGGTTCAAGCCCCCACACACCGCACAGGCAAAGGGCGCATGCGCGACCGCCTGGGCCTAGGGCTGGCCTGGGGGGGGGGTCCTCAGTGAAGGCCCCGCCCTCCCTCCAGGCTCTGACCCAGCTGCAGCTCTTCCATCGCCGCCCTTCTGGACTCGGCTTCAGCTGTCTCCCTCCCCTCCCCCACTCCCACTCAGCTTGCAGGCCGCTTCCCTGCCTTGAAAGCATTGCTCTGGCCCTGAGGGCCACAGACCTACTGGGCTTCAAGCTCAAGGCTCTGCCTGGGCCTGCTGCTTCGGCCAGGGGCTCACTTTTTCCTGGAAAGAGAAGGCATGGCCTCACCCCACGCCTGCACTTTGCCACGGCAGGCAGCCCAGATGTAGGAAAGGCTCTGTGGAGTCAGAAGTGCCGAGACAGGCAGATGGCACCAGAGGGTTTGGGGGCCAGGGCGCAACTGGGCTAGCCCCTCCTCCCGGGAGTCGGGGAGGCCCGGCCTTCCTAGTGCCCAGGCCACGGCTCCGGGGAGAAACCCGCCATGGAGGGCACGCGGGAGGCCCTCTGCCTGAGGTGGCAGGTGTCACGCCAGGGCCACTGCAAGCCTGGCTCGGCTTGCCTGCTTTCTCCAAAGGAGGCTGGCCGACCAGCCGAACCTGGCACCTGGGCCCGGCCCCTTCCAAGGGGACGAGTTCCAGAGGATAGAGCCCTGGGGGCGGCTGCCAAGTCTCCTGGGGCGTGTGCTGGGCCCCTGTCAGAGGAGGAAGCAGCCTGGTAAACGGTGTGAGAGGCCTGAGATCTGGAGGCCTCCCACAGCCGGGTCCCTGTCCCGCCCAGGCCCCCCGAGGGAGGACGATGGTCGGGCAGTGGCGAGCGGGGTGGGGCTGGCGCCGAGCCTGCCCTTGGATGCCCCGGGGAAGGGCGCCGGGGGATGGGCTGCCCCTGGCCAGGTCTGAGGGACCGACCCAGCTCGGGGCTGTCGGGGGCAGAGAGAGAACCCCCCTCCGCCCTTTCCCTTCAGGTTCTTAGGGCTGGCCAAATCCTTCCCAAGACAGCTTGTCTGGAGAAAATCAGACCCAGCTGAAGAACATGTGTCCATGGGGGAAACCCGGGAAACTGAGTCTCCCCACACAATAGCAGAGATTCTCATCTTGCATCCTCTCCTGAGCTAATGACAAAGGTGGATGTCCCGGGTGGGCCTGTGGAATGGGAGAGGGGAGGAAGTCTATTGTCATGCAGAGGGACATGGAAAGACTTGTCTGAAGCTTATCCCCTGCACTGGGGTCAGGTCGGGAAGGGACGGCACAGAGGTGAGCAGGAACCAACCGGCCTCTCTGTGGTGGGGCTGGCCCCGGGGCAGGCGTGGCGGTGATGGCTGGAAGTGGGATGGCGCGTTAGTTGGCACCAGCCAGCGGTGGAGGCAGAGACTCAGAGGTCAGGGATCTCTCTCTCTGTCTCTGTCTCTCTCTCTCTCCCTCAGGGAGCTGAGGCGAGTAAGGTGGCGCCCCCTGCCCACCTCGCCTACCTCTCCATGGGCCCTTCTTTCTCTGGCCGCTCCGGGAGCCCTGCGGGCTTGGGTTCAAGCCCCCACACACCGCACAGGCCAAGGGCGCATGCGCGACCGCCTGGGCCTAGGGCTGGCCTGGGGGGGGGGGTCCTCAGTGAAGGCCCCGCCCTCCCTCCAGGCTCTGACCCAGCTGCAGCTCTTCCATCGCCGCCCTTCTGGACTCGGCTTCAGCTGTCTCCCTCCCCTCCCCCACTCCCACTCAGCTTGCAGGCCGCTTCCCTGCCTTGAAAGCATTGCTCTGGCCCTGAGGGCCACAGACCTACTGGGCTTCAAGCTCAAGGCTCTGCCTGGGCCTGCTGCTTCGGCCAGGGGCTCACTTTTTCCTGGAAAGAGAAGGCATGGCCTCACCCCACGCCTGCACTTTGCCACGGCAGGCAGCCCAGATGTAGGAAAGGCTCTGTGGAGTCAGAAGTGCCGAGACAGGCAGATGGCACCAGAGGGTTTGGGGGCCAGGGCGCAACTGGGCTAGCCCCTCCTCCCGGGAGTCGGGGAGGCCCGGCCTTCCTAGTGCCCAGGCCACGGCTCCGGGGAGAAACCCGCCATGGAGGGCACGCGGGAGGCCCTCTGCCTGAGGTGGCAGGTGTCACGCCAGGGCCACTGCAAGCCTGGCTCGGCTTGCCTGCTTTCTCCAAAGGAGGCTGGCCGACCAGCCGAACCTGGCACCTGGGCCAGGCCCCTTCCAAGGGGACGAGTTCCAGAGGATAGAGCCCTGGGGGCGGCTGCCAAGTCTCCTGGGGCGTGTGCTGGGCCCCCGTCAGAGGAGGAAGCAGCCTGGTAAACGGTGTGCCAGGCCTGAGATCTGGAGGCCTCCCACAGCCGGGTCCCTGTCCCGCCCAGGCCCCCCGAGGGAGGACGATGGTCGGGCAGTGGCGAGCGGGGTGGGGCTGGCGCCGAGCCTGCCCTTGGATGCCCCGGGGAAGGGCGCCGGGGGATGGGCTGCCCCTGGCCAGGTCTGAGGGACCGACCCAGCTCGGGGCTGTCGGGGGCAGAGAGAGAACCCCCCTCCGCCCTTTCCCTTCAGGTTCTTAGGGCTGGCCAAATCCTTCCCAAGACAGCTTGTCTGGAGAAAATCAGACCCAGCTGAAGAACATGTGTCCATGGGGGAAACCCGGGAAACTGAGTCTCCCCACACAATAGCAGAGATTCTCATCTTGCATCCTCTCCTGAGCTAATGACAAAGGTGGATGTCCGGGGTGGGCCTGTGGAATGGGAGAGGGGAGGAAGTCTATTGTCATGCAGAGGGACATGGAAAGACTTGTCTGAAGCTTATCCCCTGCACTGGGGTCAGGTCGGGAAGGGACGGCACAGAGGTGAGCAGGAACCAACCGGCCTCTCTGTGGTGGGGCTGGCCCCGGGGCAGGCGTGGCGGTGATGGCTGGAAGTGGGATGGCGCGTGAGTTGGCACCAGCCAGCGGTGGAGGCAGAGACTCAGAGGTCAGGGATCTCTCTCTCTGTCTCTGTCTCTCTCTCTCTCCCTCAGGGAGCTGAGGAGAGTAAGGTGGCGCCCCCTGCCCACCTCGCCTACCTCTCCATGGGCCCTTCTTTCTCTGGCCGCTCCGGGAGCCCTGCGGGCTTGGGTTCAAGCCCCACACACCGCACAGGCCAAGGGCGCATGCGCGACCGCCTGGGCCTAGGGCTGGCCTGGGGGGGGGTCCTCAGTGAAGGCCCCGCCCTCCCTCCAGGCTCTGACCCAGCTGCAGCTCTTCCATCGCCGCCCTTCTGGACTCGGCTTCAGCTGTCTCCCTCCCCTCCCCCACTCCCACTCAGCTTGCAGGCCGCTTCCCTGCCTTGAAAGCATTGCTCTGGCCCTGAGGGCCACAGACCTACTGGGCTTCAAGCTCAAGGCTCTGCCTGGGCCTGCTGCTTCGGCCAGGGGCTCACTTTTTCCTGGAAAGAGAAGGCATGGCCTCACCCCACGCCTGCACTTTGCCACGGCAGGCAGCCCAGATGTAGGAAAGGCTCTGTGGAGTCAGAAGTGCCGAGACAGGCAGATGGCACCAGAGGGTTTGGGGGCCAGGGCGCAACTGGGCTAGCCCCTCCTCCCGGGAGTCGGGGAGGCCCGGCCTTCCTAGTGCCCAGGCCACGGCTCCGGGGAGAAACCCGCCATGGAGGGCACGCGGGAGGCCCTCTGCCTGAGGTGGCAGGTGTCACGCCAGGGCCACTGCAAGCCTGGCTCGGCTTGCCTGCTTTCTCCAAAGGAGGCTGGCCGACCAGCCGAACCTGGCACCTGGGCCAGGCCCCTTCCAAGGGGACGAGTTCCAGAGGATAGAGCCCTGGGGGCGGCTGCCAAGTCTCCTGGGGCGTGTGCTGGGCCCCCGTCAGAGGAGGAAGCAGCCTGGTAAACGGTGTGCCAGGCCTGAGATCTGGAGGCCTCCCACAGCCGGGTCCCTGTCCCGCCCAGGCCCCCCGAGGGAGGACGATGGTCGGGCAGTGGCGAGCGGGGTGGGGCTGGCGCCGAGCCTGCCCTTGGATGCCCCGGGGAAGGGCGCCGGGGGATGGGCTGCCCCTGGCCAGGTCTGAGGGACCGACCCAGCTCGGGGCTGTCGGGGGCAGAGAGAGAACCCCCCTCCGCCCTTTCCCTTCAGGTTCTTAGGGCTGGCCAAATCCTTCCCAAGACAGCTTGTCTGGAGAAAATCAGACCCAGCTGAAGAACATGTGTCCATGGGGGAAACCCGGGAAACTGAGTCTCCCCACACAATAGCAGAGATTCTCATCTTGCATCCTCTCCTGAGCTAATGACAAAGGTGGATGTCCCGGGTGGGCCTGTGCAATGGGAGAGGGGAGGAAGTCTATTGTCATGCAGAGGGACATGGAAAGACTTGTCTGAAGCTTATCCCCTGCACTGGGGTCAGGTCGGGAAGGGACGGCACAGAGGTGAGCAGGAACCAACCGGCCTCTCTGTGGTGGGGCTGGCCCCGGGGCAGGCGTGGCGGTGATGGCTGGAAGTGGGATGGCGCGTGAGTTGGCACCAGCCAGCGGTGGAGGCAGAGACTCAGAGGTCAGGGATCTCTCTCTCTGTCTCTGTCTCTCTCTCTCTCCCTCAGGGAGCTGAGGAGAGTAAGGTGGCGCCCCCTGCCCACCTCGCCTACCTCTCCATGGGCCCTTCTTTCTCTGGCCGCTCCGGGAGCCCTGCGGGCTTGGGTTCAAGCCCCCACACACCGCACATGCCAAGGGCGCATGCGCGACCGCCTGGGCCTACGGCTGGCATGGGGGGGGGGTCCTCAGTGAAGGCCCCGCCCTCCCTCCAGGCTCTGACCCAGCTGCAGCTCTTCCATCGCCGCCCTTCTGGACTCGGCTTCAGCTGTCTCCCTCCCCTCCCCCACTCCCACTCAGCTTGCAGGCCGCTTCCCTGCCTTGAAAGCATTGCTCTGGCCCTGAGGGCCACAGACCTACTGGGCTTCAAGCTCAAGGCTCTGCCTGGGCCTGCTGCTTCGGCCAGGGGCTCACTTTTTCCTGGAAAGAGAAGGCATGGCCTCACCCCACGCCTGCACTTTGCCACGGCAGGCAGCCCAGATGTAGGAAAGGCTCTGTGGAGTCAGAAGTGCCGAGACAGGCAGATGGCACCAGAGGGTTTGGGGGCCAGGGCGCAACTGGGCTACCCCCTCCTCCCGGGAGTCGGGGAGGCCCGGCCTTCCTAGTGCCCAGGCCATGGCTCCGGGGAGAAACCCGCCATGGAGGGCACGCGGGAGGCCCTCTGCCTGAGGTGGCAGGTGTCACGCCAGGGCCACTGCAAGCCTGGCTCGGCTTGCCTGCTTTCTCCAAAGGAGGCTGGCCGACCAGCCGAACCTGGCACCTGGGCCAGGCCCCTTCCAAGGGGACGAGTTCCAGAGGATAGAGCCCTGGGGGCGGCTGCCAAGTCTCCTGGGGCGTGTGCTGGGCCCCCGTCAGAGGAGGAAGCAGCCTGGTAAACGGTGTGCCAGGCCTGAGATCTGGAGGCCTCCCACAGCCGGGTCCCTGTCCCGCCCAGGCCCCCCGAGGGAGGACGATGGTCGGGCAGTGGCGAGCGGGGTGGGGCTGGCGCCGAGCCTGCCCTTGGATGCCCCGGGGAAGGGCGCCGGGGGATGGGCTGCCCCTGGCCAGGTCTGAGGGACCGACCCAGCTCGGGGCTGTCGGGGGCAGAGAGAGAACCCCCCTCCGCCCTTTCCCTTCAGGTTCTTAGGGCTGGCCAAATCCTTCCCAAGACAGCTTGTCTGGAGAAAATCAGACCCAGCTGAAGAACATGTGTCCATGGGGGAAACCCGGGAAACTGAGTCTCCCCACACAATAGCAGAGATTCTCATCTTGCATCCTCTCCTGAGCTAATGACAAAGGTGGATGTCCGGGGTGGGCCTGTGCAATGGGAGATGGGAGGAAGTCTATTGTCATGCAGAGGGACATGGAAAGACTTGTCTGAAGCTTATCCCCTGCACTGGGGTCAGGTCGGGAAGGGACGGCACAGAGGTGAGCAGGAACCAACCGGCCTCTCTGTGGTGGGGCTGGCCCCGGGGCAGGCGTGGCGGTGATGGCTGGAAGTGGGATGGCGCGTGAGTTGGCAGCAGCCAGCGGTGGAGGCAGAGACTCAGAGGTCAGGGATCTCTCTCACTGTCTCTGTCTCTCTCTCTCTCCCTCAGGGAGCTGAGGAGAGTAAGGTGGCGCCCCCTGCCCACCTCGCCTACCTCTCCATGGGCCCTTCTTTCTCTGGCCGCTCCGGGAGCCCTGCGGGCTTGGGTTCAAGCCCCACACACCGCACAGGCCAAGGGCGCATGCGCGACCGCCTGGGCCTAGGGCTGGCCTGGGGGGGGGGTCCTCAGTGAAGGCCCCGCCCTCCCTCCAGGCTCTGACCCAGCTGCAGCTCTTCCATCGCCGCCCTTCTGGACTCGGCTTCAGCTGTCTCCCTCCCCTCCCCCACTCCCACTCAGCTTGCAGGCCGCTTCCCTGCCTTGAAAGCATTGCTCTGGCCCTGAGGGCCACAGACCTACTGGGCTTCAAGCTCAAGGCTCTGCCTGGGCCTGCTGCTTCGGCCAGTGGCACACTTTTTCCTGGAAAGAGAAGGCATGGCCTCACCCCACGCCTGCACTTTGCCACGGCAGGCAGCCCAGATGTAGGAAAGGCTCTGTGGAGTCAGAAGTGCCGAGACAGGCAGATGGCACCAGAGGGTTTGGGGGCCAGGGCGCAACTGGGCTAGCCCCTCCTCCCGGGAGTCGGGGAGGCCCGGCCTTCCTAGTGCCCAGGCCACGGCTCCGGGGAGAAACCCGCCATGGAGGGCACGCGGGAGGCCCTCTGCCTGAGGTGGCAGGTGTCACGCCAGGGCCACTGCAAGCCTGGCTCGGCTTGCCTGCTTTCTCCAAAGGAGGCTGGCCGACCAGCCGAACCTGGCACCTGGGCCAGGCCCCTTCCAAGGGGACGAGTTCCAGAGGATAGAGCCCTGGGGGCGGCTGCCAAGTCTCCTGGGGCGTGTGCTGGGCCCCCGTCAGAGGAGGAAGCAGCCTGGTAAACGGTGTGCCAGGCCCGAGATCTGGAGGCCTCCCACAGCCGGGTCCCTGTCCCGCCCAGGCCCCCCGAGGGAGGACGATGGTCGGGCAGTGGCGAGCGGGGTGGGGCTGGCGCCGAGCCTGCCCTTGGATGCCCCGGGGAAGGGCGCCGGGGGATGGGCTGCCCCTGGCCAGGTCTGAGGGACCGACCCAGCTCGGGGCTGTCGGGGGCAGAGAGAGAACCCCCCTCCGCCCTTTCCCTTCAGGTTCTTAGGGCTGGCCAAATCCTTCCCAAGACAGCTTGTCTGGAGAAAATCAGACCCAGCTGAAGAACATGTGTCCATGGGGGAAACCCGGGAAACTGAGTCTCCCCACACAATAGCAGAGATTCTCATCTTGCATCCTCTCCTGAGCTAATGACAAAGGTGGATGTCCCGGGTGGGCCTGTGGAATGGGAGAGGGGAGGAAGTCTATTGTCATGCAGAGGGACATGGAAAGACTTGTCTGAAGCTTATCCCCTGCACTGGGGTCAGGTCGGGAAGGGACGGCACAGAGGTGAGCAGGAACCAACCGGCCTCTCTGTGGTGGGGCTGGCCCCGGGGCAGGCGTGGGGGTGATGGCTGGAAGTGGGATGGCGCGTGAGTTGGCAGCAGCCAGCGGTGGAGGCAGAGACTCAGAGGTCAGGGATCTCTCTCTCTGTCTCTGTCTCTCTCTCTCTCCCTCAGGGAGCTGAGGAGAGTAAGGTGGCGCCCCCTGCCCACCTCGCCTACCTCTCCATGGGCCCTTCTTTCTCTGGCCGCTCCGGGAGCCCTGCGTGCTTGGGTTCAAGCCCCCACACACCGCACAGGCCAAGGGCGCATGCGCGACCGCCTGGGCCTAGGGCTGGCCTCGGGGGGGGGGGGGTCCTCAGTGAAGGCCCCGCCCTCCCTCCAGGCTCTGACCCAGCTGCAGCTCTTCCATCGCCGCCCTTCTGGACTCGGCTTCAGCTGTCTCCCTCCCCTCCCCCACTCCCACTCAGCTTGCAGGCCCCTTCCCTGCCTTGAAAGCATTGCTCTGGCCCTGAGGGCCACAGACCTACTGGGCTTCAAGCTCAAGGCTCTGCCTGGGCCTGCTGCTTCGGCCAGGGGCTCACTTTTTCCTGGAAAGAGAAGGCATGGCCTCACCCCACGCCTGCACTTTGCCACGGCAGGCAGCCCAGATGTAGGAAAGGCTCTGTGGAGTCAGAAGTGCCGAGACAGGCAGATGGCACCAGAGGGTTTGGGGGCCAGGGCGCAACTGGGCTAGCCCCTCCTCCCGGGAGTCGGGGAGGCCCGGCCTTCCTAGTGCCCAGGCCACGGCTCCGGGGAGAAACCCGCCATGGAGGGCACGCGGGAGGCCCTCTGCCTGAGGTGGCAGGTGTCACGCCAGGGCCACTGCAAGCCTGGCTCGGCTTGCCTGCTTTCTCCAAAGGAGGCAGGCCGACCAGCCGAACCTGGCACCTGGGCCAGGCCCCTTCCAAGGGGACGAGTTCCAGAGGATAGAGCCCTGGGGGCGGCTGCCAAGTCTCCTGGGGCGTGTGCTGGGCCCCCGTCAGAGGAGGAAGCAGCCTGGTAAACGGTGTGCCAGGCCTGAGATCTGGAGGCCTCCCACAGCCGGGTCCCTGTCCCGCCCAGGCCCCCCGAGGGAGGACGATGGTCGGGCAGTGGCGAGCGGGGTGGGGCTGGCGCCGAGCCTGCCCTTGGATGCCCCGGGGAAGGGCGCCGGGGGATGGGCTGCCCCTGGCCAGGTCTGAGGGACCAACCCAGCTCGGGGCTGTCGGGGGCAGAGAGAGAACCCCCCTCCGCCCTTTCCCTTAGGTTCTTAGGGCTGGCCAAATCCTTCCCAAGACAGCTTGTCTGGAGAAAATCAGACCCAGCTGAAGAACATGTGTCCATGGGGGAAACCCGGGAAACTGAGTCTCCCCACACAATAGCAGAGATTCTCATCTTGCATCCTCTCCTGAGCTAATGACAAAGGTGGATGTCCCGGGTGGGCCTGTGGAATGGGAGAGGGGAGGAAGTCTATTGTCATGCAGAGGGACATGGAAAGACTTGTCTGAAGCTTATCCCCTGCACTGGGGTCAGGTCGGGAAGGGACGGCACAGAGGTGAGCAGGAACCAACCGGCCTCTCTGTGGTGGGGCTGGCCCCGGGGCAGGCGTGGGGGTGATGGCTGGAAGTGGGATGGCGCGTGAGTTGGCACCAGCCAGCGGTGGAGGCAGAGACTCAGAGGTCAGGGATCTCTCTCTCTGTCTCTGTCTCTCTCTCTCTCCCTCAGGGAGCTGAGGAGAGTAAGGTGGCGCCCCCTGCCCACCTCGCCTACCTCTCCATGGGCCCTTCTTTCTCTGGCCGCTCCGGGAGCCCTGCGGGCTTGGGTTCAAGCCCCCACACACCGCACAGGCCAAGGGCGCATGCGCGACCGCCTGGGCCTAGGGCTGGCCTCGGGGGGGGGGGGGGTCCTCAGTGAAGGCCCCGCCCTCCCTCCAGGCTCTGACCCAGCTGCAGCTCTTCCATCGCCGCCCTTCTGGACTCGGCTTCAGCTGTCTCCCTCCCCTCCCCCACTCCCACTCAGCTTGCAGGCCCCTTCCCTGCCTTGAAAGCATTGCTCTGGCCCTGAGGGCCACAGACCTACTGGGCTTCAAGCTCAAGGCTCTGCCTGGGCCTGCTGCTTCGGCCAGGGGCTCACTTTTTCCTGGAAAGAGAAGGCATGGCCTCACCCCACGCCTGCACTTTGCCACGGCAGGCAGCCCAGATGTAGGAAAGGCTCTGTGGAGTCAGAAGTGCCGAGACAGGCAGATGGCACCAGAGGGTTTGGGGGCCAGGGCGCAACTGGGCTAGCCCCTCCTCCCGGGAGTCGGGGAGGCCCGGCCTTCCTAGTGCCCAGGCCACGGCTCCGGGGAGAAACCCGCCATGGAGGGCACGCGGGAGGCCCTCTGCCTGAGGTGGCAGGTGTCACGCCAGGGCCACTGCAAGCCTGGCTCGGCTTGCCTGCTTTCTCCAAAGGAGGCTGGCCGACCAGCCGAACCTGGCACCTGGGCCAGGCCCCTTCCAAGGGGACGAGTTCCAGAGGATAGAGCCCTGGGGGCGGCTGCCAAGTCTCCTGGGGCGTGTGCTGGGCCCCCGTCAGAGGAGGAAGCAGCCTGGTAAACGGTGTGCCAGGCCCGAGATCTGGAGGCCTCCCACAGCCGGGTCCCTGTCCCGCCCAGGCCCCCCGAGGGAGGACGATGGTCGGGCAGTGGCGAGCGGGGTGGGGCTGGCGCCGAGCCTGCCCTTGGATGCCCCGGGGAAGGGCGCCGGGGGATGGGCTGCCCCTGGCCAGGTCTGAGGGACCGACCCAGCTCGGGGCTGTCGGGGGCAGAGAGAGAACCCCCCTCCGCCCTTTCCCTTTAGGTTCTTAGGGCTGGCCAAATCCTTCCCAAGACAGCTTGTCTGGAGAAAATCAGACCCAGCTGAAGAACATGTGTCCATGGGGGAAACCCGGGAAACTGAGTCTCCCCACACAATAGCAGAGATTCTCATCTTGCATCCTCTCCTGAGCTAATGACAAAGGTGGATGTCCCGGGTGGGCCTGTGGAATGGGAGAGGGGAGGAAGTCTATTGTCATGCAGAGGGACATGGAAAGACTTGTCTGAAGCTTATCCCCTGCACTGGGGTCAGGTCGGGAAGGGACGGCACAGAGGTGAGCAGGAACCAACCGGCCTCTCTGTGGTGGGGCTGGCCCCGGGGCAGGCGTGGGGGTGATGGCTGGAAGTGGGATGGCGCGTGAGTTGGCACCAGCCAGCGGTGGAGGCAGAGACTCAGAGGTCAGGGATCTCTCTCTCTGTCTCTGTCTCTCTCTCTCTCCCTCAGGGAGCTGAGGAGAGTAAGGTGGCGCCCCCTGCCCACCTCGCCTACCTCTCCATGGGCCCTTCTTTCTCTGGCCGCTCCGGGAGCCCTGCGTGCTTGGGTTCAAGCCCCCACACACCGCACAGGCCAAGGGCGCATGCGCGACCGCCTGGGCCTAGGGCTGGCCTCGGGGGGGGGGGGGGGGGGGGGTCCTCAGTGAAGGCCCCGCCCTCCCTCCAGGCTCTGACCCAGCTGCAGCTCTTCCATCGCCGCCCTTCTGGACTCGGCTTCAGCTGTCTCCCTCCCCTCCCCCACTCCCACTCAGCTTGCAGGCCCCTTCCCTGCCTTGAAAGCATTGCTCTGGCCCTGAGGGCCACAGACCTACTGGGCTTCAAGCTCAAGGCTCTGCCTGGGCCTGCTGCTTCGGCCAGGGGCTCACTTTTTCCTGGAAAGAGAAGGCATGGCCTCACCCCACGCCTGCACTTTGCCACGGCAGGCAGCCCAGATGTAGGAAAGGCTCTGTGGAGTCAGAAGTGCCGAGACAGGCAGATGGCACCAGAGGGTTTGGGGGCCAGGGCGCAACTGGGCTAGCCCCTCCTCCCGGGAGTCGGGGAGGCCCGGCCTTCCTAGTGCCCAGGCCACGGCTCCGGGGAGAAACCCGCCATGGAGGGCACGCGGGAGGCCCTCTGCCTGAGGTGGCAGGTGTCACGCCAGGGCCACTGCAAGCCTGGCTCGGCTTGCCTGCTTTCTCCAAAGGAGGCAGGCCGACCAGCTGAACCTGGCACCTTGGCCAGGCCCCTTCCAAGGGGACGAGTTCCAGAGGATAGAGCCCTGGGGGCGGCTGCCAAGTCTCCTGGGGCGTGTGCTGGGCCCCCGTCAGAGGAGGAAGCAGCCTGGTAAACGGTGTGCCAGGCCTGAGATCTGGAGGCCTCCCACAGCCGGGTCCCTGTCCCGCCCAGGCCCCCCGAGGGAGGACGATGGTCGGGCAGTGGCGAGCGGGGTGGGGCTGGCGCCGAGCCTGCCCTTGGATGCCCCGGGGAAGGGCGCCGGGGGATGGGCTGCCCCTGGCCAGGTCTGAGGGACCGACCCAGCTCGGGGCTGTCGGGGGCAGAGAGAGAACCCCCCTCCGCCCTTTCCCTTAGGTTCTTAGGGCTGGCCAAATCCTTCCCAAGACAGCTTGTCTGGAGAAAATCAGACCCAGCTGAAGAACATGTGTCCATGGGGGAAACCCGGGAAACTGAGTCTCCCCACACAATAGCAGAGATTCTCATCTTGCATCCTCTCCTGAGCTAATGACAAAGGTGGATGTCCCGGGTGGGCCTGTGGAATGGGAGAGGGGAGGAAGTCTATTGTCATGCAGAGGGACATGGAAAGACTTGTCTGAAGCTTATCCCCTGCACTGGGGTCAGGTCGGGAAGGGACGGCACAGAGGTGAGCAGGAACCAACCGGCCTCTCTGTGGTGGGGCTGGCCCCGGGGCAGGCGTGGGGGTGATGGCTGGAAGTGGGATGGCGCGTGAGTTGGCACCAGCCAGCGGTGGAGGCAGAGACTCAGAGGTCAGGGATCTCTCTCTCTGTCTCTGTCTCTCTCTCTCTCCCTCAGGGAGCTGAGGAGAGTAAGGTGGCGCCCCCTGCCCACCTCGCCTACCTCTCCATGGGCCCTTCTTTCTCTGGCCGCTCCGGGAGCCCTGCGTGCTTGGGTTCAAGCCCCCACACACCGCACAGGCCAAGGGCGCATGCGCGACCGCCTGGGCGTAGGGCTGGCCTCGGGGGGGGGGGGGTCCTCAGTGAAGGCCCCGCCCTCCCTCCAGGCTCTGACCCAGCTGCAGCTCTTCCATCGCCGCCCTTCTGGACTCGGCTTCAGCTGTCTCCCTCCCCTCCCCCACTCCCACTCAGCTTGCAGGCCCCTTCCCTGCCTTGAAAGCATTGCTCTGGCCCTGAGGGCCACAGACCTACTGGGCTTCAAGCTCAAGGCTCTGCCTGGGCCTGCTGCTTCGGCCAGGGGCTCACTTTTTCCTGGAAAGAGAAGGCATGGCCTCACCCCACGCCTGCACTTTGCCACGGCAGGCAGCCCAGATGTAGGAAAGGCTCTGTGGAGTCAGAAGTGCCGAGACAGGCAGATGGCACCAGAGGGTTTGGGGGCCAGGGCGCAACTGGGCTAGCCCCTCCTCCCGGGAGTCGGGGAGGCCCGGCCTTCCTAGTGCCCAGGCCACGGCTCCGGGGAGAAACCCGCCATGGAGGGCACGCGGGAGGCCCTCTGCCTGAGGTGGCAGGTGTCACGCCAGGGCCACTGCAAGCCTGGCTCGGCTTGCCTGCTTTCTCCAAAGGAGGCTGGCCGACCAGCCGAACCTGGCACCTGGGCCAGGCCCCTTCCAAGGGGACGAGTTGCAGAGGATAGAGCCCTGGGGGCGGCTGCCAAGTCTCCTGGGGCGTGTGCTGGGCCCCCGTCAGAGGAGGAAGCAGCCTGGTAAACGGTGTGCCAGGCCTGAGATCTGGAGGCCTCCCACAGCCGGGTCCCTGTCCCGCCCAGGCCCCCCGAGGGAGGACGATGGTCGGGCAGTGGCGAGCGGGGTGGGGCTGGCGCCGAGCCTGCCCTTGGATGCCCCGGGGAAGGGCGCCAGGGGATGGGCTGCCCCTGGCCAGGTCTGAGGGACCGACCCAGCTCGGGGCTGTCGGGGGCAGAGAGAGAACCCCCCTCCGCCCTTTCCCTTCAGGTTCTTAGGGCTGGCCAAATCCTTCCCAAGACAGCTTGTCTGGAGAAAATCAGACCCAGCTGAAGAACATGTGTCCATGGGGGAAACCCGGGAAACTGAGTCTCCCCACACAATAGCAGAGATTCTCATCTTGCATCCTCTCCTGAGCTAATGACAAAGGTGGATGTCCCGGGTGGGCCTGTGGAATGGGAGAGGGGAGGAAGTCTATTGTCATGCAGAGGGACATGGAAAGACTTGTCTGAAGCTTATCCCCTGCACTGGGGTCAGGTCGGGAAGGGACGGCACAGAGGTGAGCAGGAACCAACCGGCCTCTCTGTGGTGGGGCTGGCCCCGGGGCAGGCGTGGCGGTGATGGCTGGAAGTGGGATGGCGCGTGAGTTGGCACCAGCCAGCGGTGGAGGCAGAGACTCAGAGGTCAGGGATCTCTCTCTCTGTCTCTGTCTCTCTCTCTCTCCCTCAGGGAGCTGAGGAGAGTAAGGTGGCGCCCCCTGCCCACCTCGCCTACCTATCCATGGGCCCTTCTTTCTCTGGCCGCTCCGGGAGCCCTGCGTGCTTGGGTTCAAGCCCCCACACACCGCACAGGCCAAGGGCGCATGCGCGACCGCCTGGGCCTAGGGCTGGCCTCGGGGGGGGGGGGGGGTCCTCAGTGAAGGCCCCGCCCTCCCTCCAGGCTCTGACCCAGCTGCAGCTCTTCCATCGCCGCCCTTCTGGACTCGGCTTCAGCTGTCTCCCTCCCCTCCCCCACTCCCACTCAGCTTGCAGGCCCCTTCCCTGCCTTGAAAGCATTGCTCTGGCCCTGAGGGCCACAGACCTACTGGGCTTCAAGCTCAAGGCTCTGCCTGGGCCTGCTGCTTCGGCCAGGGGCTCACTTTTTCCTGGAAAGAGAAGGCATGGCCTCACCCCACGCCTGCACTTTGCCACGGCAGGCAGCCCAGATGTAGGAAAGGCTCTGTGGAGTCAGAAGTGCCGAGACAGGCAGATGGCACCAGAGGGTTTGGGGGCCAGGGCGCAACTGGGCTAGCCCCTCCTCCCGGGAGTCGGGGAGGCCCGGCCTTCCTAGTGCCCAGGCCACGGCTCCGGGGAGAAACCCGCCATGGAGGGCACGCGGGAGGCCCTCTGCCTGAGGTGGCAGGTGTCACGCCAGGGCCACTGCAAGCCTGGCTCGGCTTGCCTGCTTTCTCCAAAGGAGGCTGGCCGACCAGCCGAACCTGGCACCTGGGCCAGGCCCCTTCCAAGGGGACGAGTTGCAGAGGATAGAGCCCTGGGGGCGGCTGCCAAGTCTCCTGGGGCGTGTGCTGGGCCCCCGTCAGAGGAGGAAGCAGCCTGGTAAACGGTGTGCCAGGCCTGAGATCTGGAGGCCTCCCACAGCCGGGTCCCTGTCCCGCCCAGGCCCCCCCGAGGGAGGACGATGGTCGGGCAGTGGCGAGCGGGGTGGGGCTGGCGCCGAGCCTGCCCTTGGATGCCCCGGGGAAGGGCGCCGGGGGATGGGCTGCCCCTGGCCAGGTCTGAGGGACCGACCCAGCTCGGGGCTGTCGGGGGCAGAGAGAGAACCCCCCTCCGCCCTTTCCCTTAGGTTCTTAGGGCTGGCCAAATCCTTCCCAAGACAGCTTGTCTGGAGAAAATCAGACCCAGCTGAAGAACATGTGTCCATGGGGGAAACCCGGGAAACTGAGTCTCCCCACACAATAGCAGAGATTCTCATCTTGCATCCTCTCCTGAGCTAATGACAAAGGTGGATGTCCCGGGTGGGCCTGTGGAATGGGAGAGGGGAGGAAGTCTATTGTCATGCAGAGGGACATGGAAAGACTTGTCTGAAGCTTATCCCCTGCACTGGGGTCAGGTCGGGAAGGGACGGCACAGAGGTGAGCAGGAACCAACCGGCCTCTCTGTGGTGGGGCTGGCCCCGGGGCAGGCGTGGGGGTGATGGCTGGAAGTGGGATGGCGCGTGAGTTGGCACCAGCCAGCGGTGGAGGCAGAGACTCAGAGGTCAGGGATCTCTCTCTCTGTCTCTGTCTCTCTCTCTCTCCCTCAGGGAGCTGAGGAGAGTAAGGTGGCGCCCCCTGCCCACCTCGCCTACCTCTCCATGGGCCCTTCTTTCTCTGGCCGCTCCGGGAGCCCTGCGTGCTTGGGTTCAAGCCCCCACACACCGCACAGGCCAAGGGCGCATGCGCGACCGCCTGGGCCTAGGGCTGGCCTCGGGGGGGGGGGGTCCTCAGTGAAGGCCCCGCCCTCCCTCCAGGCTCTGACCCAGCTGCAGCTCTTCCATCGCCGCCCTTCTGGACTCGGCTTCAGCTGTCTCCCTCCCCTCCCCCACTCCCACTCAGCTTGCAGGCCCCTTCCCTGCCTTGAAAGCATTGCTCTGGCCCTGAGGGCCACAGACCTACTGGGCTTCAAGCTCAAGGCTCTGCCTGGGCCTGCTGCTTCGGCCAGGGGCTCACTTTTTCCTGGAAAGAGAAGGCATGGCCTCACCCCACGCCTGCACTTTGCCACGGCAGGCAGCCCAGATGTAGGAAAGGCTCTGTGGAGTCAGAAGTGCCGAGACAGGCAGATGGCACCAGAGGGTTTGGGGGCCAGGGCGCAACTGGGCTAGCCCCTCCTCCCGGGAGTCGGGGAGGCCCGGCCTTCCTAGTGCCCAGGCCACGGCTCCGGGGAGAAACCCGCCATGGAGGGCACGCGGGAGGCCCTCTGCCTGAGGTGGCAGGTGTCACGCCAGGGCCACTGCAAGCCTGGCTCGGCTTGCCTGCTTTCTCCAAAGGAGGCTGGCCGACCAGCCGAACCTGGCACCTGGGCCAGGCCCCTTCCAAGGGGACGAGTTCCAGAGGATAGAGCCCTGGGGGCGGCTGCCAAGTCTCCTGGGGCGTGTGCTGGGCCCCCGTCAGAGGAGGAAGCAGCCTGGTAAACGGTGTGCCAGGCCTGAGATCTGGAGGCCTCCCACAGCCGGGTCCCTGTCCCGCCCAGGCCCCCCGAGGGAGGACGATGGTCGGGCAGTGGCGAGCGGGGTGGGGCTGGCGCCGAGCCTGCCCTTGGATGCCCCGGGGAAGGGCGCCGGGGGATGGGCTGCCCCTGGCCAGGTCTGAGGGACCGACCCAGCTCGGGGCTGTCGGGGGCAGAGAGAGAACCCCCCTCCGCCCTTTCCCTTCAGGTTCTTAGGGCTGGCCAAATCCTTCCCAAGACAGCTTGTCTGGAGAAAATCAGACCCAGCTGAAGAACATGTGTCCATGGGGGAAACCCGGGAAACTGAGTCTCCCCACACAATAGCAGAGATTCTCATCTTGCATCCTCTCCTGAGCTAATGACAAAGGTGGATGTCCCGGGTGGGCCTGTGGAATGGGAGAGGGGAGGAAGTCTATTGTCATGCAGAGGGACATGGAAAGACTTGTCTGAAGCTTATCCCCTGCACTAGGGTCAGGTCGGGAAGGGACGGCACAGAGGTGAGCAGGAACCAACCGGCCTCTCTGTGGTGGGGCTGGCCCCGGGGCAGGCGTGGGGGTGATGGCTGGAAGTGGGATGGCGCGTGAGTTGGCACCAGCCAGCGGTGGAGGCAGAGACTCAGAGGTCAGGGATCTCTCTCTCTGTCTCTGTCTCTCTCTCTCTCCCTCAGGGAGCTGAGGAGAGTAAGGTGGCGCCCCCTGCCCACCTCGCCTACCTCTCCATGGGCCCTTCTTTCTCTGGCCGCTCCGGGAGCCCTGCGGGCTTGGGTTCAAGCCCCCACACACCGCACAGGCCAAGGGCGCATGCGCGACCGCCTGGGCCTAGGGCTGGCCTCGGGGGGGGGGGTCCTCAGTGAAGGCCCCGCCCTCCCTCCAGGCTCTGACCCAGCTGCAGCTCTTCCATCGCCGCCCTTCTGGACTCGGCTTCAGCTGTCTCCCTCCCCTCCCCCACTCCCACTCAGCTTGCAGGCCGCTTCCCTGCCTTGAAAGCATTGCTCTGGCCCTGAGGGCCACAGACCTACTGGGCTTCAAGCTCAAGGCTCTGCCTGGGCCTGCTGATTCGGCCAGGGGCTCACTTTTTCCTGGAAAGAGAAGGCATGGCCTCACCCCACGCCTGCACTTTGCCACGGCAGGCAGCCCAGATGTAGGAAAGGCTCTGTGGAGTCAGAAGTGCCGAGACAGGCAGATGGCACCAGAGGGTTTGGGGGCCAGGGAGCAACTGGGCTAGCCCCTCCTCCCGGGAGTCGGGGAGGCCTGGCCTTCCTAGTGCCCAGGCCACGGCTCCGGGGAGAAACCCGCCATGGAGGGCACGCGGGAGGCCCTCTGCCTGAGGTGGCAGGTGTCACGCCAGGGCCACTGCAAGCCTGGCTCGGCTTGCCTGCTTTCTCCAAAGGAGGCTGGCCGACCAGCCGAACCTGGCACCTGGGCCAGGCCCCTTCCAAGGGGACGAGTTGCAGAGGATAGAGCCCTGGGGGCGGCTGCCAAGTCTCCTGGGGCGTGTGCTGGGCCCCCGTCAGAGGAGGAAGCAGCCTGGTAAACGGTGTGCCAGGCCTGAGATCTGGAGGCCTCCCACAGCCGGGTCCCTGTCCCGCCCAGGCCCCCCGAGGGAGGACGATGGTCGGGCAGTGGCGAGCGGGGTGGGGCTGGCGCCGAGCCTGCCCTTGGATGCCCCGGGGAAGGGCGCCGGGGGATGGGCTGCCCCTGGCCAGGTCTGAGGGACCGACCCAGCTCGGGGCTGTCGGGGGCAGAGAGAGAACCCCCCTCCGCCCTTTCCCTTCAGGTTCTTAGGGCTGGCCAAATCCTTCCCAAGACAGCTTGTCTGGAGAAAATCAGACCCAGCTGAAGAACATGTGTCCATGGGGGAAACCCGGGAAACTGAGTCTCCCCACACAATAGCAGAGATTCTCATCTTGCATCCTCTCCTGAGCTAATGACAAAGGTGGATGTCCCGGGTGGGCCTGTGGAATGGAAGAGGGGAGGAAGTCTATTGTCATGCAGAGGGACATGGAAAGACTTGTCTGAAGCTTATCCCCTGCACTGGGGTCAGGTCGGGAAGGGACGGCACAGAGGTGAGCAGGAACCAACCGGCCTCTCTGTGGTGGGGCTGGCCCCGGGGCAGGCGTGGGGGTGATGGCTGGAAGTGGGATGGCGCGTGAGTTGGCAGCAGCCAGCGGTGGAGGCAGAGACTCAGAGGTCAGGGATCTCTCTCTCTGTCTCTGTCTCTCTCTCTCTCCCTCAGGGAGCTGAGGAGAGTAAGGTGGCGCCCCCTGCCCACCTCGCCTACCTCTCCATGGGCCCTTCTTTCTCTGGCCGCTCCGGGAGCCCTGCGGGCTTGGGTTCAAGCCCCCACACACCGCACAGGCCAAGGGCGCATGCGCGACCGCCTGGGCCTAGGGCTGGCCTCGGGGGGGGGGGGGTCCTCAGTGAAGGCCCCGCCCTCCCTCCAGGCTCTGACCCAGCTGCAGCTCTTCCATCGCCGCCCTTCTGGACTCGGCTTCAGCTGTCTCCCTCCCCTCCCCCACTCCCACTCAGCTTGCAGGCCGCTTCCCTGCCTTGAAAGCATTGCTCTGGCCCTGAGGGCCACAGACCTACTGGGCTTCAAGCTCAAGGCTCTGCCTGGGCCTGCTGCTTCGGCCAGGGGCTCACTTTTTCCTGGAAAGAGAAGGCATGGCCTCACCCCACGCCTGCACTTTGCCACGGCAGGCAGCCCAGATGTAGGAAAGGCTCTGTGGAGTCAGAAGTGCCGAGACAGGCAGATGGCACCAGAGGGTTTGGGGGCCAGGGCGCAACTGGGCTAGCCCCTCCTCCCGGGAGTCGGGGAGGCCCGGCCTTCCTAGTGCCCAGGCCACGGCTCCGGGGAGAAACCCGCCATGGAGGGCACGCGGGAGGCCCTCTGCCTGAGGTGGCAGGTGTCACGCCAGGGGCACTGCAAGCCTGGCTCGGCTTGCCTGCTTTCTCCAAAGGAGGCTGGCCGACCAGCCGAACCTGGCACCTGGGCCAGGCCCCTTCCAAGGGGACGAGTTGCAGAGGATAGAGCCCTGGGGGCGGCTGCCAAGTCTCCTGGGGCGTGTGCTGGGCCCCCGTCAGAGGAGGAAGCAGCCTGGTAAACGGTGTGCCAGGCCTGAGATCTGGAGGCCTCCCACAGCCGGGTCCCTGTCCCGCCCAGGCCCCCCGAGGGAGGACGATGGTCGGGCAGTGGCGAGCGGGGTGGGGCTGGCGCCGAGCCTGCCCTTGGATGCCCCGGGGAAGGGCGCCGGGGGATGGGCTGCCCCTGGCCAGGTCTGAGGGACCGACCCAGCTCGGGGCTGTCGGGGGCAGAGAGAGAACCCCCCTCCGCCCTTTCCCTTCAGGTTCTTAGGGCTGGCCAAATCCTTCCCAAGACAGCTTGTCTAGAGAAAATCAGACCCAGCTGAAGAACATGTGTCCATGGGGGAAACCCGGGAAACTGAGTCTCCCCACACAATAGCAGAGATTCTCATCTTGCATCCTCTCCTGAGCTAATGACAAAGGTGGAAGTCCCGGGTGGGCCTGTGGAATGGGAGAGGGGAGGAAGTCTATTGTCATGCAGAGGGACATGGAAAGACTTGTCTGAAGCTTATCCCCTGCACTGGGGTCAGGTCGGGAAGGGAAGGCACAGAGGTGAGCAGGAACCAACCGGCCTCTCTGTGGTGGGGCTGGCCCCGGGGCAGGCGTGGGGGTGATGGCTGGAAGTGGGATGGCGCGTGAGTTGGCACCAGCCAGCGGTGGAGGCAGAGACTCAGAGGTCAGGGATCTCTCTCTCTGTCTCTGTCTCTCTCTCTCTCCCTCAGGGAGCTGAGGAGAGTAAGGTGGCGCCCCCTGCCCACCTCGCCTACCTCTCCATGGGCCCTTCTTTCTCTGGCCGCTCCGGGAGCCCTGCGGGCTTGGGTTCAAGCCCCCACACACCGCACAGGCCAAGGGCGCTTGCGCGACCGCCGGGGGCCTAGGGCTGGCCTCGGGGGGGGGGGGGGGTCCTCAGTGAAGGCCCCGCCCTCCCTCCAGGCTCTGACCCAGCTGCAGCTCTTCCATCGCCGCCCTTCTGGACTTGGCTTCAGCTGTCTCCCTCCCCTCCCCCACTCCCACTCAGCTTGCAGGCCGCTTCCCTGCCTTGAAAGCATTGCTCTGGCCCTGAGGGCCACAGACCAACTGGGCTTCAAGCTCAAGGCTCTGCCTGGGCCTGCTGCTTCAGCCAGGGGCTCACTTTTTCCTGGAAAGAGAAGGCATGGCCTCACCCCACGCCTGCACTTTGCCACGGCAGGCAGCCCAGATGTAGGAAAGGCTCTGTGGAGACAGAAGTCAGGGATCTCTCTCTCTGTCTCTGTCTCTCTCTCTCTCCCTCAGGGAGCTGAGGAGAGTAAGGTGGCGCCCCCTGCCCACCTCGCCTACCTCTCCATGGGCCCTTCTTTCTCTGGCCGCTCCGGGAGCCCTGCGGGCTTGGGTTCAAGCCCCCACACACCGCACAGGCCAAGGGCGCATGCGCGACCGCCGGGGGCCTAGGGCTGGCCTCTTCAGCCAGCCCTGGGGGGGGGGTCCTCAGTGAAGGCCCCGCCCTCCCTCCAGGCTCTGACCCAGCTGCAGCTCTTCCATCGCCGCCCTTCTGGACTCAGCTTCAGCTGTCTCCCTCCCCTCCCCCACTCCCACTCAGCTTGCAGGCCGCTTCCCTGCCTTGAAAGCATTGCTCTGGCCCTGAGGGCCACAGACCTACTGGGCTTCAAGCTCAAGGCTCTGCCTGGGCCTGCTGCTTCGGCCAGGGGCTCACTTTTTCCTGGAAAGAGAAGGCATGGCCTCACCCCACGCCTGCACTTTGCCACGGCAGGCAGCCCAGATGTAGGAAAGGCTCTGTGGAGTCAGAAGTCAGGGATCTCTCTCTCTGTCTCTGTCTCTCTCTCTCTCCCTCAGGGAGCTGAGGAGAGTAAGGTGGCGCCCCCTGCCCACCTCGCCTACCTCTCCATGGGCCCTTCTTTCTCTGGCCGCTCCGGGAGCCCTGCGGGCTTGGGTTCAAGCCCCCACACACCGCACAGGCCAAGCGCGCTTGCGCGACCGCCGGGGGCCTAGGGCTGGCCTCGGGGGGGGGGGTCCTCAGTGAAGGCCCCGCCCTCCCTCCAGGCTCTGACCCAGCTGCAGCTCTTCCATCGCCGCCCTTCTGGACTCGGCTTCAGCTGTCTCCCTCCCCTCCCCCACTCCCACTCAGCTTGCAGGCCGCTTCCCTGCCTTGAAAGCATTGCTCTGGCCCTGAGGGCCACAGACCTACTGGGCTTCAAGCTCAAGGCTCTGCCTGGGCCTGCTGCTTCGGCCAGGGGCTCACTTTTTCCTGGAAAGAGAAGGCATGGCCTCACCCCACGCCTGCACTTTGCCACGGCAGGCAGCCCAGATGTAGGAAAGGCTCTGTGGAGTCAGAAGTCAGGGATCTCTCTCTCTGTCTCTGTCTCTCTCTCTCTCCCTCAGGGAGCTGAGGAGAGTAAGGTGGCGCCCCCTGCCCACCTCGCCTACCTCTCCATGGGCCCTTATTTCTCTGGCCGCTCCGGGAGCCCTGCGGGCTTGGGTTCAAGCCCCCACACACCGCACAGGCCAAGGGCGCTTGCGCGACCGCCGGGGGCCTAGGGCTGGCCTCGGGGGGGGGGGTCCTCAGTGAAGGCCCCGCCCTCCCTCCAGGCTCTGACCCAGCTGCAGCTCTTCCATCGCCGCCCTTCTGGACTCGGCTTCAGCTGTCTCCCTCCCCTCCCCCACTCCCACTCAGCTTGCAGGCCGCTTCCCTGCCTTGAAAGCATTGCTCTGGCCCTGAGGGCCACAGACCTACTGGGCTTCAAGCTCAAGGCTCTGCCTGGGCCTGCTGCTTCGGCCAGGGGCTCACTTTTTCCTGGAAAGAGAAGGCATGGCCTCACCCCACGCCTGCACTTTGCCACGGCAGGCAGCCCAGATGTAGGAAAGGCTCTGTGGAGTCAGAAGTGCCGAGACAGGCAGATGGCACCAGAGGGTTTGGGGGCCAGGGCGCAACTGGGCTAGCCCCTCCTCCCGGGAGTCGGGGAGGCCCGGCCTTCCTAGTGCCCAGGCCACGGCTCCGGGGAGAAACCCGCCATGGAGGGCACGCGGGAGGCCCTCTGCCTGAGGTGGCAGGTGTCACGCCAGGGCCACTGCAAGCCTGGCTCGGCTTGCCTGCTTTCTCCAAAGGAGGCAGGCCGACCAGCCAAACCTGGCACCTGGGCCTGGCCCCTTCCAAGGGGACGAGTTCCAGAGGATAGAGCCCTGGGGGCGGCTGCCAAGTCTCCTGGGGCGTGTGCTGGGCCCCCGTCAGAGGAGGAAGCAGCCTGGTAAACGGTGTGCCAAGCCTGAGATCTGGAGGCCTCCCACAGCCGGGTCCCTGTCCCGCCCAGGCCCCCCGAGGGAGGACGATGGTCGGGCAGTGGCGAGCGGGGGTGGGGCTGGCGCCGAGCCTGCCCTTGGATGCCCCGGGGAAGGGGCGCCGGGGGATGGGCTGCCCCTGGCCAGGTCTGAGGGACCGACCCAGCTCGGGGCTGTCGGGGACAGAGAGAGAACCCCCCCTCCGCCCTTTCCCTTCAGGTTCTTAGGGCTGGCCAAATCCTTCCCAAGACAGCTTGTCTGGAGAAAATCAGACCCAGCTGAAGAACATGTGTCCATGGGGGAAACCCGGGAAACTGAGTCTCCCCACACAATAGCAGAGATTCTCATCTTGCATCCTCTCCTGAGCTAATGACAAAGGTGGATGTCCCGGGTGGGCCTGTGGAATGGGAGAGGGGAGGAAGTCTATTGTCATGCAGAGGGACATGGAAAGACTTGTCTGAAGCTTATCCCCTGCACTGGGGTCAGGTCGGGAAGGGACGGCACAGAGGTGAGCAGGAACCAACCGGCCTCTCTGTGGTGGGGCTGGCCCCGGGGCAGGCGTGGGGGTGATGGCTGGAAGTGGGATGGCGCGTGAGTTGGCAGCAGCCAGCGGTGGAGGCAGAGACTCAGAGGTCAGGGATCTCTCTCTCTGTCTCTGTCTCTCTCTCTCTCCCTCAGGGAGCTGAGGAGAGTAAGGTGGCGCCCCCTGCCCACCCTCGCCTACCTCTCCATGGGCCCTTCTTTCTCTGGCCGCTCCGGGAGCCCTGCGGGCTTGGGTTCAAGCCCCCACACACCGCACAGGCCAAGGGCGCATGCGCGACCGCCGGGGGCCTAGGGCTGGCCTCTTCAGCCAGCCCTGGGGGGGGGGTCCTCAGTGAAGGCCCCGCCCTCCCTCCAGGCTCTGACCCAGCTGCAGCTCTTCCATCGCCGCCCTTCTGGACTCAGCTTCAGCTGTCTCCCTCCCCTCCCCCACTCCCACTCAGCTTGCAGGCCGCTTCCCTGCCTTGAAAGCATTGCTCTGGCCCTGAGGGCCACAGACCTACTGGGCTTCAAGCTCAAGGCTCTGCCTGGGCCTGCTGCTTCGGCCAGGGGCTCACTTTTTCCTGGAAAGAGAAGGCATGGCCTCACCCCACGCCTGCACTTTGCCACGGCAGGCAGCCCAGATGTAGGAAAGGCTCTGTGGAGTCAGAAGTCAGGGATCTCTCTCTCTGTCTCTGTCTCTCTCTCTCTCCCTCAGGGAGCTGAGGAGAGTAAGGTGGCGCCCCCTGCCCACCTCGCCTACCTCTCCATGGGCCCTTCTTTCTCTGGCCGCTCCGGGAGCCCTGCGGGCTTGGGTTCAAGCCCCCACACACCGCACAGGCCAAGCGCGCTTGCGCGACCGCCGGGGGCCTAGGGCTGGCCTCGGGGGGGGGGTCCTCAGTGAAGGCCCCGCCCTCCCTCCAGGCTCTGACCCAGCTGCAGCTCTTCCATCGCCGCCCTTCTGGACTCGGCTTCAGCTGTCTCCCTCCCCTCCCCCACTCCCACTCAGCTTGCAGGCCGCTTCCCTGCCTTGAAAGCATTGCTCTGGCCCTGAGGGCCACAGACCTACTGGGCTTCAAGCTCAAGGCTCTGCCTGGGCCTGCTGCTTCGGCCAGGGGCTCACTTTTTCCTGGAAAGAGAAGGCATGGCCTCACCCCACGCCTGCACTTTGCCACGGCAGGCAGCCCAGATGTAGGAAAGGCTCTGTGGAGTCAGAAGTCAGGGATCTCTCTCTCTGTCTCTGTCTCTCTCTCTCTCCCTCAGGGAGCTGAGGAGAGTAAGGTGGCGCCCCCTGCCCACCTCGCCTACCTCTCCATGGGCCCTTATTTCTCTGGCCGCTCCGGGAGCCCTGCGGGCTTGGGTTCAAGCCCCCACACACCGCACAGGCCAAGGGCGCTTGCGCGACCGCCGGGGGCCTAGGGCTGGCCTCGGGGGGGGGGGTCCTCAGTGAAGGCCCCGCCCTCCCTCCAGGCTCTGACCCAGCTGCAGCTCTTCCATCGCCGCCCTTCTGGACTCGGCTTCAGCTGTCTCCCTCCCCTCCCCCACTCCCACTCAGCTTGCAGGCCGCTTCCCTGCCTTGAAAGCATTGCTCTGGCCCTGAGGGCCACAGACCTACTGGGCTTCAAGCTCAAGGCTCTGCCTGGGCCTGCTGCTTCGGCCAGGGGCTCACTTTTTCCTGGAAAGAGAAGGCATGGCCTCACCCCACGCCTGCACTTTGCCACGGCAGGCAGCCCAGATGTAGGAAAGGCTCTGTGGAGTCAGAAGTGCCGAGACAGGCAGATGGCACCAGAGGGTTTGGGGGCCAGGGCGCAACTGGGCTAGCCCCTCCTCCCGGGAGTCGGGGAGGCCCGGCCTTCCTAGTGCCCAGGCCACGGCTCCGGGGAGAAACCCGCCATGGAGGGCACGCGGGAGGCCCTCTGCCTGAGGTGGCAGGTGTCACGCCAGGGCCACTGCAAGCCTGGCTCGGCTTGCCTGCTTTCTCCAAAGGAGGCAGGCCGACCAGCCAAACCTGGCACCTGGGCCTGGCCCCTTCCAAGGGGACGAGTTCCAGAGGATAGAGCCCTGGGGGCGGCTGCCAAGTCTCCTGGGGCGTGTGCTGGGCCCCCGTCAGAGGAGGAAGCAGCCTGGTAAACGGTGTGCCAAGCCTGAGATCTGGAGGCCTCCCACAGCCGGGTCCCTGTCCCGCCCAGGCCCCCCGAGGGAGGACGATGGTCGGGCAGTGGCGAGCGGGGTGGGGCTGGCGCCGAGCCTGCCCTTGGATGCCCCGGGGAAGGGCGCCGGGGGATGGGCTGCCCCTGGCCAGGTCTGAGGGACCGACCCAGCTCGGGGCTGTCGGGGACAGAGAGAGAACCCCCCTCCGCCCTTTCCCTTCAGGTTCTTAGGGCTGGCCAAATCCTTCCCAAGACAGCTTGTCTGGAGAAAATCAGACCCAGCTGAAGAACATGTGTCCATGGGGGAAACCCGGGAAACTGAGTCTCCCCACACAATAGCAGAGATTCTCATCTTGCATCCTCTCCTGAGCTAATGACAAAGGTGGATGTCCCGGGTGGGCCTGTGGAATGGGAGAGGGGAGGAAGTCTATTGTCATGCAGAGGGACATGGAAAGACTTGTCTGAAGCTTATCCCCTGCACTGGGGTCAGGTCGGGAAGGGACGGCACAGAGGTGAGCAGGAACCAACCGGCCTCTCTGTGGTGGGGCTGGCCCCGGGGCAGGCGTGGGGGTGATGGCTGGAAGTGGGATGGCGCGTGAGTTGGCAGCAGCCAGCGGTGGAGGCAGAGACTCAGAGGTCAGGGATCTCTCTCTCTGTCTCTGTCTCTCTCTCTCTCCCTCAGGGAGCTGAGGAGAGTAAGGTGGCGCCCCCTGCCCACCTCGCCTACCTCTCCATGGGCCCTTCTTTCTCTGGCCGCTCCGGGAGCCCTGCGGGCTTGGGTTCAAGCCCCCACACACCGCACAGGCCAAGGGCGCATGCGCGACCGCCGGGGGCCTAGGGCTGGCCTCTTCAGCCAGCCATGGGGGGGGGGTCCTCAGTGAAGGCCCCGCCCTCCCTCCAGGCTCTGACCCAGCTGCAGCTCTTCCATCGCCCCCCTTCTGGACTCAGCTTCAGCAGTCTCCCTCCCCTCCCCCACTCCCACTCAGCTTGCAGGCCGCTTCCCTGCCTTGAAAGCATTGCTCTGGCCCTGAGGGCCACAGACCTACTGGGCTTCAAGCTCAAGGCTCTGCCTGGGCCTGCTGCTTCGGCCAGGGGCTCACTTTTTCCTGGAAAGAGAAGGCATGGCCTCACCCCACGCCTGCACTTTGCCACGGCAGGCAGCCCAGATGTAGGAAAGGCTCTGTGGAGTCAGAAGTCAGGGATCTCTCTCTCTGTCTCTGTCTCTCTCTCTCTCCCTCAGGGAGCTGAGGAGAGTAAGGTGGCGCCCCCTGCCCACCTCGCCTACCTCTCCATGGGCCCTTCTTTCTCTGGCCGCTCCGGGAGCCCTGCGGGCTTGGGTTCAAGCCCCCTCACACCGCACAGGCCAAGGGCGCATGCGCGACCGCCGGGGGCCTAGGGCTGGCCTCTTCAGCCAGCCCTGGGGGGGGGGGTCCTCAGTGAAGGCCCCGCCTTCCCTCCAGGCTCTGACCCAGCTGCAGCTCTTCCATCGCCGCCCTTCTGGACTCAGCTTCAGCTGTCTCCCTCCCCTCCCCCACTCCCCTCAGCTTGCAGGCCGCTTCCCTGCCTTGAAAGCATTGCTCTGGCCCTGAGGGCCACAGACCTACTGGGCTTCAAGCTCAAGGCTCTGCCTGGGCCTGCTGCTTCGGCCAGGGGCTCACTTTTTCCTGGAAAGAGAAGGCATGGCCTCACACCACGCCTGCACTTTGCCACGGCAGGCAGCCCAGATATAGGAAAGGCTCTGTGGAGTCAGAAGTCAGGGATCTCTCTCTCTGTCTCTGTCTCTCTCTCTCTCCCTCAGGGAGCTGAGGAGAGTAAGGTGGCGCCCCCTGCCCACCTCGCCTACCTCTCCATGGGCCCTTCTTTCTCTGGCCGCTCCGGGAGCCCTGCGGGCTTGGGTTCAAGCCCCCACACACCGCACAGGCCAAGGGCGCTTGCGCGACCGCCGGGGGCCTATGGCTGGCCCCGGGGGGGGGGGGTCCTCAGTGAAGGCCCCGCCCTCCCTCCAGGCTCTGACCCAGCTGCAGCTCTTCCATCGCCGCCCTTCTGGACTCGGCTTCAGCTGTCTCCCTCCCCTCCCCCACTCCCACTCAGCTTGCAGGCCGCTTCCCTGCCTTGAAAGCATTGCTCTGGCCCTGAGGGCCACAGACCTACTGGGCTTCAAGCTCAAGGCTCTGCCTGGGCCTGCTGCTTCGGCCAGGGGCTCACTTTTTCCTGGAAAGAGAAGGCATGGCCTCACCGCACGCCTGCACTTTGCCACGGCAGGCAGCCCAGATGTAGGAAAGGCTCTGTGGAGTCAGAAGTGCCGAGACAGGCAGATGGCACCAGAGGGTTTGGGGGCCAGGGCGCAACTGGGCTAGCCCCTCCTCCCGGGAGTCGGGGAGGCCCGGCCTTCCTAGTGCCCAGGCCACGGCTCCGGGGAGAAACCCGCCATGGAGGGCACGCGGGAGGCCCTCTGCCTGAGGTGGCAGGTGTCACGCCAGGGCTACTGCAAGCCTGGCTCGGCTTGCCTGCTTTCTCCAAAGGAGGCAGGCCGACCAGCCGAACCTGGCACCTGGGCCTGGCCCCTTCCAAGGGGACGAGTTCCAGAGGATAGAGCCCTGGGGGCGGCTGCCAAGTCTCCTGGGGCGTGTGCTGGGCCCCCGTCAGAGGAGGAAGCAGCCTGGTAAACGGTGTGCCAGGCCTGAGATCTGGAGGCCTCCCACAGCCGGGTCCCTGTCCCGCCCAGGCCCCCCGAGGGAGGACGATGGTCGGGCAGTGGCGAGCGGGGTGGGGCTGGCGCCGAGCCTGCCCTTGGATGCCCCGGGGAAGGGCGCCGGGGGATGGGCTCCCCCTGGCCAGGTCTGAGGGACCGACCCAGCTCGGGGCTGTCGGGGGCAGAGAGAGAACCCCCCTCCGCCCTTTCCCTTCAGGTTCTTAGGGCTGGCCAAATCCTTCCCAAGACAGCTTGTCTGGAGAAAATCAGACCCAGCTGAAGAACATGTGTCCATGGGGGAAACCCGGGAAACTGAGTCTCCCCACACAATAGCAGAGATTCTCATCTTGCATCCTCTCCTGAGCTAATGACAAAGGTGGATGTCCTGGGTGGGCCTGTGGAATGGGAGAGGGGAGGAAGTCTATTGTCATGCAGAGGGACATGGAAAGACTTGTCTGAAGCTTATCCCCTGCACTGGGGTCAGGTCGGGAAGGGACGGCACAGAGGTGAGCAGGAACCAACGGGCCTCTCTGTGGTGGGGCTGGCCCCGGGGCAGGCGTGGGGGTGATGGCTGGAAGTGGGATGGCGCGTGAGTTGGCAGCAGCCAGCGGTGGAGGCAGAGACTCAGAGGTCAGGGATCTCTCTCTCTGTCTCTGTCTCTCTCTCTCTCCCTCAGGGAGCTGAGGAGAGTAAGGTGGCGCCCCCTGCCCACCTCGCCTACCTCTCCATGGGCCCTTCTTTCTCTGGCCGCTCCGGGAGCCCTGCGGGCTTGGGTTCAAGCCCCCACACACCGCACAGGCCAAGGGCGCATGCGCGACCGCCGGGGGCCTAGGGCTGGCCTCTTCAGCCAGCCCTGGGGGGGGGGTCCTCAGTGAAGGCCCCGCCTTCCCTCCAGGCTCTGACCCAGCTGCAGCTCTTCCATCGCCGCCCTTCTGGACTCAGCTTCAGCTGTCTCCCTCCCCTCCCCCACTCCCACTCAGCTTGCAGGCCGCTTCCCTGCCTTGAAAGCATTGCTCTGGCCCTGAGGGCCACAGACCTACTGGGCTTCAAGCTCAAGGCTCTGCCTGGGCCTGCTGCTTCGGCCAGGGGCTCACTTTTTCCTGGAAAGAGAAGGCATGGGCTCACCCCACTTCTGCACTTTGCCACGGCAGGCAGCCCAGATATAGGAAAGGCTCTGTGGAGTCAGAAGTCAGGGATCTCTCTCTCTGTCTCTGTCTCTCTCTCTCTCCCTCAGGGAGCTGAGGAGAGTAAGGTGGCGCCCCCTGCCGACCTCGCCTACCTCTCCATGGGCCCTTCTTTCTCTGGCCGCTCCGGGAGCCCTGCGGGCTTGGGTTCAAGCCCCCACACACCGCACAGGCCAAGGGCGCTTTCGCGACCGCCGGGGGCCTAGGGCTGGCCTCGGGGGGGGGGGGGTCCTCAGTGAAGGCCCCGCCCCTCCCTCCAGGCTCTGACCCAGCTGCAGCTCTTCCATCGCCGCCCTTCTGGACTAGGCTTCAGCTGTCTCCCTCCCCTCCCCCACTCCCACTCAGCTTGCAGGCCGCTTCCCTGCCTTGAAAGCATTGCTCTGGCCCTGAGGGCCACAGACCTACTGGGCTTCAAGCTCAAGGCTCTGCCTGGGCCTGCTGCTTCGGCCAGGGGCTCACTTTTTCCTGGAAAGAGAAGGCATGGGCCTCACCCCACGCCTGCACTTTGCCACGGCAGGCAGCCCAGATGTAGGAAAGGCTCTGTGGAGTCAGAAGTGCCGAGACAGGCAGATGGCACCAGAGGGTTTGGGGGCCAGGGCGCAACTGGGCTTAGCCCCTCCTCCCGGGAGTCGGGGAGGCCCGGCCTTCCTAGTGCCCAGGCCACGGCTCCGGGGAGAAACCCGCCATGGAGGGCACGCGGGAGGCCCTCTGCCTGAGGTGGCAGGTGTCACGCCAGGGCCATTGCAAGCCTGGCTCTGCTTGCCTGCTTTCTCCAAAGGAGGCAGGCCGACCAGCCGAACCTGGCACCTGGGCCTGGCCCCATCCAAGGGGACCAGTTCCAGAGGATAGAGCCCTGGGGGCGGCTGCCAAGTCTCCTGGGGCGTGTGCTGGGCCCCCGTCAGAGGAGGAAGCAGCCTGGTAAACGGTGTGCCAGGCCTGAGATCTGGAGGCCTCCCACAGCGGGTCCCTGTCCCGCCCAGGCCCCCCGAGGGAGGACGATGGTCGGGCAGTGGCGAGCGGGGTGGGGCTGGCGCCGAGCCTGCCCTTGGATGCCCCGGGGAAGGGCGCCGGGGGATGGGCTGCCCCTGGCCAAGTCTGAGGGACCGACCCAGCTCGGGGCTGTCGGGGGCAGAGAGAGAACCCCCCCTCCGCCCTTTCCCTTCAGGTTCTTAGGGCTGGCCAAATCCTTCCCAAGACAGCTTGTCTGGAGAAAATCAGACCCAGCTGAAGAACATGTGTCCATGGGGGAAACCCGGGAAACTGAGTCTCCCCACACAATAGCAGAGATTCTCATCTTGCATCCTCTCCTGAGCTAATGACAAAGGTGGATGTCCCGGGTGGGCCTGTGGAATGGGAGAGGGGAGGAAGTCTATTGTCATGCAGAGGGACATGGAAAGACTTGTCTGAAGCTTATCCCCTGCACTGGGGTCAGGTCGGGAAGGGACGGCACAGAGGTGAGCAGGAACCAACCGGCCTCTCTGTGGTGGGGCTGGCCCCGGGGCAGGCGTGGCGGTGATGGCTGGAAGTGGGATGGCGCGTGAGTTGGCAGCAGCCAGCGGTGGAGGCAGAGACTCAGAGGTCAGGGATCTCTCTCTCTGTCTCTGTCTCTCTCTCTCTCCCTCAGGGAGCTGAGGAGAGTAAGGTGGCGCCCCCTGCCCACCTCGCCTACCTCTCCATGGGCCCTTCTTTCTCTGGCCGCTCCGGGAGCCCTGCGGGCTTGGGTTCAAGCCCCCACACACCGCACAGGCCAAGGGCGCATGCGCGACCGCCGGGGGCCTAGGGCTGGCCTCTTCAGCCAGCCCTGGGGGGGGGGGGTCCTCAGTGAAGGCCCCGCCTTCCCTCCAGGCTCTGACCCAGCTGCAGCTCTTCCATCGCCGCCCTTCTGGACTCAGCTTCAGCTGTCTCCCTCCCCTCCCCCACTCCCACTCAGCTTGCAGGCCGCTTCCCTGCCTTGAAAGCATTGCTCTGGCCCTGAGGGCCACAGACCTACTGGGCTTCAAGCTCAAGGCTCTGCCTGGGCCTGCTGCTTCGGCCAGGGGCTCACTTTTTCCTGGAAAGAGAAGGCATGGCCTCACCCCACGCCTGCACTTTGCCACGGCAGGCAGCCCAGATGTAGGAAAGGCTCTGTGGAGTCAGAAGTGCCGAGACAGGCAGATGGCACCAGAGGGTTTGGGGGGCCAGGGCGCAACTGGGCTAGCCCCTCCTCCCGGGAGTCGGGGAGGCCCGGCCTTCCTAGTGCCCAGGCCACGGCTCCGGGGAGAAACCCGCCATGGAGGGCACGCGGGAGGCCCTCTGCCTGAGGTGGCAGGTGTCACGCCAGGGCCACTGCAAGCCTGGCTCGGCCTGCCTGCTTTCTCAAAGGGAGGCAGGCCGACCAGCCGAACCTGGCACCTGGGCCTGGCCCCTTCCAAGGGGACGAGTTCCAGAGGATAGAGCCCTGGGGGCGGCTGCCAAGTCTCCTGGGGCGTGTGCTGGGCCCCCGTCAGAGGAGGAAGCAGCCTGGTAAACGGTGTGCCAGGCCTGAGATCTGGAGGCCTCCCACAGCCGGGTCCCTGTCCCGCCCAGGGCCCCCGAGGGAGGACGATGGTCGGGCAGTGGCGAGCGGGGTGGGGCTGGCGCCAAGCCTGCCCTTGGATGCCCCGGGGAAGGGCGCCGGGGGATGGGCTGCCCCTGGCCAGGTCTGAGGGACCGACCCAGCTCGGGGCTGTCGGGGGCAGAGAGAGAACCCCCCTCCGCCCTTTCCCTTCAGGTTCTTAGGGCTGGCCAAATCCTTCCCAAGACAGCTTGTCTGGAGAAAATCAGACCCAGCTGAAGAACATGTGTCCATGGGGGAAACCCGGGAAACTGAGTCTCCCCACACAATAGCAGAGATTCTCATCTTGCATCCTCTCCTGAGCTAATGACAAAGGTGGATGTCCCGGGTGGGCCTGTGGAATGGGAGAGGGGAGGAAGTCTATTGTCATGCAGAGGGACATGGAAAGACTTGTCTGAAGCTTATCCCCTGCACTGGGGTCAGGTCGGGAAGGGACGGCACAGAGGTGAGCAGGAAGCAACCGGCCTCTCTGTGGTGGGGCTGGCCCCGGGGCAGGCGTGGGGGTGATGGCTGGAAGTGGGATGGCGCGTGAGTTGGCACCAGCCAGCGGTGGAGGCAGAGACTCAGAGGTCAGGGATCTCTCTCTCTGTCTCTGTCTCTCTCTCTCTCCCTCAGGGAGCTGAGGAGAGTAAGGTGGCGCCCCCTGCCCACCTCGCCTACCTCTCCATGGGCCCTTCTTTCTCTGGCCGCTCCGGGAGCCCTGCGGGCTTGGGTTCAAGCCCCCACACACCGCACAGGCCAAGGGCGCATGCGCGACCGCCGGGGGCCTAGGGCTGGCCTCTTCAGCCAGCCCTGGGGGGGGGGGTCCTCAGTGAAGGCCCCGCCCTCCCTCCAGGCTCTGACCCAGCTGCAGCTCTTCCATCGCCGCCCTTCTGGACTCAGCTTCAGCTGTCTCCCTCCCCTCCCCCACTCCCACTCAGCTTGCAGGCCGCTTCCCTGCCTTGAAAGCATTGCTCTGGCCCTGAGGGCCACAGACCTACTGGGCTTCAAGCTCAAGGCTCTGCCTGGGCCTGCTGCTTCGGCCAGGGGCTCACTTTTTCCTGGAAAGAGAAGGCATGGCCTCACCCCACGCCTGCACTTTGCCACGGCAGGCAGCCCAGATGTAGGAAAGGCTCTGTGGAGTCAGAAGTGCCGAGACAGGCAGATGGCACCAGAGGGTTTGGGGGCCAGGGCGCAACTGGGCTAGCCCCTCCTCCCGGGAGTCGGGGAGGCCCGGCCTTCCTAGTGCCCAGGCCACGGCTCCGGGGAGAAACCCGCAATGGAGGGCACGCGGGAGGCCCTCTGCCTGAGGTGGCAGGTGTCACGCCAGGGCCACTGCAAGCCTGGCTCGGCTTGCCTGCTTTCTCCAAAGGAGGCAGGCCGACCAGCCGAACCTGGCACCTGGTCCTGGCCCCTTCGAAGGGGACGAGTTCCAGAGGATAGAGCCCTGGGGGCGGCTGCCAAGTCTCCTGGGGGCGTGTGCTGGGCCCCCGTCAGAGGAGGAAGCAGCCTGGTAAACGGTTGTGCCAAGCCTGAGATCTGGAGGCCTCCCACAGCCGGGTCCCTGTCCCGCCCAGGCCCCCCGAGGGAGGACGATGGTCGGGCAGTGGCGAGCGGGGTGGGGCTGGCGCCGAGCCTGCCCTTGGATGCCCCGGGGAAGGGCGCCGGGGGATGGGCTGCCCCTGGCCAGGTCTGAGGGACCGACCCAGCTCGGGGCTGTCGGGGGCAGAGAGAGAACCCCCTCCGCCCTTTCCCTTCAGGTTCTTAGGGCTGGCCAAATCCTTCCCAAGACAGCTTGTCTGGAGAAAATCAGACCCAGCTGAAGAACATGTGTCCATGGGGGAAACCCGGGAAACTGAGTCTCCCCACACAATAGCAGAGATTCTCATCTTGCATCCTCTCCTGAGCTAATGACCAAGGTGGATGTCCCGGGTGGGCCTGTGGAATGGGAGAGGGGAGGAAGTCTATTGTCATGCAGAGGGACATGGAAAGACTTGTCTGAAGCTTATCCCCTGCACTGGGGTCAGGTCGGGAAGGGACGGCACAGAGGTGAGCAGGAACCAACCGGCCTCTCTGTGGTGGGGCTGGCCCCGGGGCAGGCGTGGGGGGTGATGGCTGGAAGTGGGATGGCGCGTGAGTTGGTACCAGCCAGCGGTGGAGGCAGAGACTCAGAGGTCAGGGATCTCTCTCTCTGTCTCTGTCTCTCTCTCTCTCCCTCAGGGAGCTGAGGAGAGTAAGGTGGCGCCCCCTGCCCACCTCGCCTACCTCTCCATGGGCCCTTCTTTCTCTGGCCGCTCCGGGAGCCCTGCGGGCTTGGGTTCAAGCCCCCACACAACGCACAGGCCAAGGGCGCATGCGCGACCGCCAGGGGCCTAGGGCTGGCCTCTTCAGCCAGCCATGGGGGGGGGGTCCTCAGTGAAGGCCCCGCCCTCCCTCCAGGCTCTGACCCAGCTGCAGCTCTTCCATCGCCGCCCTTCTGGACTCAGCTTCAGCTGTCTCCCTCCCCTCCCCCACTCCCACTCAGCTTGCAGGCCGCTTCCCTGCCTTGAAAGCATTGCTCTGGCCCTGAGGGCCACAGACCTACTGGGCTTCAAGCTCAAGGCTCTGCCTGGGCCTGCTGCTTCGGCCAGGGGCTCACTTTTTCCTGGAAAGAGAAGGCATGGCCTCACCCCACGCCTGCACTTTGCCACGGCAGGCAGCCCAGATGTAGGAAAGGCTCTGTGGAGTCAGAAGTGCCGAGACAGGCAGATGGCACCAGAGGGTTTGGGGGCCAGGGCGCAACTGGGCTAGCCCCTCCTCCCGGGGAGTCGGGGAGGCCCGGCCTTCCTAGTGCCCAGGCCACGGCTCCGGGGAGAAACCCGCCATGGAGGGCACGCGGGAGGCCCTCTGCCTGAGGTGGCAGGTGTCACGCCAGGGCCACTGCAAGCCTGGCTCGGCTTGCCTGCTTTCTCCAAAGGAGGCAGGCCGACCAGCCGAACCTGGCACCTGGGCCTGGCCCCTTCCAAGGGGACGAGTTCCAGAGGATAGAGCCCTGGGGGCGGCTGCCAAGTCTCCTGGGGCGTGTGCTGGGGCCCCCGTCAGAGGAGGAAGCAGCCTGGTAAACGGTGTGCCAAGCCTGAGATCTGGAGGCCTCCCACAGCCGGGTCCCTGTCCCGCCCAGGCCCCCCGAGGGAGGACGATGGTCGGGCAGTGGCGAGCTGGGTGGGGCTGGCGCCGAGCCTGCCCTTGGATGCCCCGGGGAAGGGCGCCGGGGGATGGGCTGCCCCTGGCCAGGTCTGAGGGACCGACCCAGCTCGGGGCTGTCGGGGGGCAGAGAGAGAACCCCCCTCCGCCCTTTCCCTTCAGGTTCTTAGGGCTGGCCAAATCCTTCCCAAGACAGCTTGTCTGGAGAAAATCAGACCCAGCTGAAGAACATGTGTCCCATGGGGGAAACCCGGGAAACTGAGTCTCCCCACACAATAGCAGAGATTCTCATCTTGCATCCTCTCCTGAGCTAATGACCAAGGTGGATGTCCCGGGTGGGCCTGTGGAATGGGAGAGGGGAGGAAGTCTATTGTCATGCAGAGGGACATGGAAAGACTTGTCTGAAGCTTATCCCCTGCACTGGGGTCAGGTCGGGAAGGGACGGCACAGAGGTGAGCAGGAACCAACCGGCCTCTCTGTGGTGGGGCTGGCCCCGGGGCAGGCGTGGGGGTGATGGCTGGAAGTGGGATGGCGCGTGAGTTGGCAGCAGCCAGCGGTGGAGGCAGAGACTCAGAGGTCAGGGATCTCTCTCTCTGTCTCTGTCTCTCTCTCTCTCCCTCAGGGAGCTGAGGAGAGTAAGGTGGCGCCCCCTGCCCACCTCGCCTACCTCTCCATGGGCCCTTCTTTCTCTGGCCGCTCCGGGAGCCCTGCGGGCTTGGGTTCAAGCCCCCACACACCGCACAGGCCAAGGGCGCATGCGCGACCGCCGGGGGCCTAGGGCTGGCCTCTTCAGCCAGCCAAGGGGGGGGGTCCTCAGTGAAGGCCCCGCCCTCCCTCCAGGCTCTGACCCAGCTGCAGCTCTTCCATCGCCGCCCTTCTGGACTCAGCTTCAGCTGTCTCCCTCCCCTCCCCCACTCCCACTCAGCTTGCAGGCCGCTTCCCTGCCTTGAAAGCATTGCTCTGGCCCTGAGGGCCACAGACCTACTGGGCTTCAAGCTCAAGGCTCTGCCTGGGCCTGCTGCTTCGGCCAGGGCTCACTTTTTCCTGGAAAGAGAAGGCATGGCCTCACCCCACGCCTGCACTTTGCCACGGCAGGCAGCCCAGATGTAGGAAAGGCTCTGTGGAGTCAGAAGTGCCGAGACAGGCAGATGGCACCAGAGGTTTGGGGGCCAGGGCGCAACTGGGCTAGCCCCTCCTCCCGGGAGTCGGGGAGGCCCGGCCTTCCTAGTGCCCAGGCCACGGCTCCGGGGAGAAACCCGCCATGGAGGGCACGCGGGAGGCCCTCTGCCTGAGGTGGCAGGTGTCACGCCAGGGCCACTGCAAGCCTGGCTCGGCTTGCCTGCTTTCTCCAAAGGAGGCAGGCCGACCAGCCGAACCTGGCACCTGGGCCTGGCCCCTTCCAAGGGGACGAGTTCCAGAGGATAGAGCCCTGGGGGCGGCTGCCAAGTCTCCTGGGGCGTGTGCTGGGCCCCCGTCAGAGGAGGAAGCAGCCTGGTAAACGGTGTGGCCAAGCCTGAGATCTGGAGGCCTCCCACAGCCGGGTCCCTGTCCCGCCCAGGCCCCCCGAGGGAGGACGATGGTCGGGCAGTGGCGAGCGGGGTGGGGCTGGCGCCGAGCCTGCCCTTGGATGCCCCGGGGAAGGGCGCCGGGGGATGGGCTGCCCCTGGCCAGGTCTGAGGGACCGACCCAGCTCGGGGCTGTCGGGGGCAGAGAGAGAACCCCCCTCCGCCCTTTCCCTTCAGGTTCTTAGGGCTGGCCAAATCCTTCCCAAGACAGCTTGTCTGGAGAAAATCAGACCCAGCTGAAGAACATGTGTCCATGGGGGAAACCCGGGAAACTGAGTCTCCCCACACAATAGCAGAGATTCTCATCTTGCATCCTCTCCTGAGCTAATGACCAAGGTGGATGTCCCGGGTGGGCCTGTGGAATGGGAGAGGGGAGGAAGTCTATTGTCATGCAGAGGGACATGGAAAGACTTGTCTGAAGCTTATCCCCTGCACTGGGGTCAGGTCGGGAAGGGACGGCACAGAGGTGAGCAGGAACCAACCGGCCTCTCTGTGGTGGGGCTGGCCCCGGGGCAGGCGTGGGGGTGATGGCTGGAAGTGGGATGGCGCGTGAGTTGGCAGCAGCCAGCGGTGGAGGCAGAGACTCAGAGGTCAGGGATCTCTCTCTCTGTCTCTGTCTCTCTCTCTCTCCCTCAGGGAGCTGAGGAGAGTAAGGTGGCGCCCCCTGCCCACCTCGCCTACCTCTCCATGGGCCCTTCTTTCTCTGGCCGCTCCGGGAGCCCTGCGGGCTTGGGTTCAAGCCCCCACACACCGCACAGGCCAAGGGCGCATGCGCGACCGCCGGGGGCCTAGGGCTGGCCTCTTCAGCCAGCCATGGGGGGGGGGGTCCTCAGTGAAGGCCCCGCCCTCCCTCCAGGCTCTGACCCAGCTGCAGCTCTTCCATCGCCTCCCTTCTGGACTCAGCTTCAGCTGTCTCCCTCCCCTCCCCCACTCCCACTCAGCTTGCAGGCCGCTTCCCTGCCTTGAAAGCATTGCTCTGGCCCTGAGGGCCACAGACCTACTGGGCTTCAAGCTCAAGGCTCTGCCTGGGCCTGCTGCTTCGGCCAGGGGCTCACTTTTTCCTGGAAAGAGAAGGCATGGCCTCACCCCACGCCTGCACTTTGCCACGGCAGGCAGCCCAGATGTAGGAAAGGCTCTGTGGAGTCAGAAGTCAGGGATCTCTCTCTCTGTCTCTGTCTCTCTCTCTCCCTCAGGGAGCTGAGGAGAGTAAGGTGGCGCCCCCTGCCCACCTCGCCTACCTCTCCATGGGCCCTTCTTTCTCTGGCCGCTCCGGGAGCCCTGCGGGCTTGGGTTCAAGCCCCCACACACCGCACAGGCCAAGGGCGCTTGCGCGACCGCTGGGGGCCTATGGCTGGCCCCGGGGGGGGGGGTCCTCAGTGAAGGCCCCGCCCTCCCTCCAGGCTCTGACCCAGCTGCAGCTCTTCCATCGCCGCCCTTCTGGACTCGGCTTCAGCTGTCTCCCTCCCCTCCCCCACTCCCACTCAGCTTGCAGGCCGCTTCCCTGCCTTGAAAGCATTGCTCTGGCCCTGAGGGCCACAGACCTACTGGGCTTCAAGCTCAAGGCTCTGCCTGGGCCTGCTGCTTCGGCCAGGGGCTCACTTTTTCCTGGAAAGAGAAGGCATGGCCTCACCCCACGCCTGCACTTTGCCACGGCAGGCAGCCCAGATGTAGGAAAGGCTCTGTGGAGTCAGAAGTGCCGAGACAGGCAGATGGCACCAGAGGGTTTGGGGGCCAGGGCGCAACTGGGCTAGCCCCTCCTCCCGGGAGTCGGGGAGGCCCGGCCTTCCTAGTGCCCAGGCCACGGCTCCGGGGAGAAACCCGCCATGGAGGGCACGCGGGAGGCCCTCTGCCTGAGGTGGCAGGTGTCACGCCAGGGCCACTGCAAGCCTGGCTCGGCTTGCCTGCTTTCTCCAAAGGAGGCAGGCCGACCAGCCGAACCTGGCACCTGGGCCTGGCCCCTTCCAAGGGGACGAGTTCCAGAGGATAGAGCCCTGGGGGCGGCTGCCAAGTCTCCTGGGGCGTGTGCTGGGCCCCCGTCAGAGGAGGAAGCAGCCTGGTAAACGGTGTGCCAGGCCTGAGATCTGGAGGCCTCCCACAGCCGGGTCCCTGTCCCGCCCAGGCCCCCCGAGGGAGGACGATGGTCGGGCAGTGGCGAGCGGGGTGGGGCTGGCGCCGAGCCTGCCCTTGGATGCCCCGGGGAAGGGCGCCGGGGGATGGGCTGCCCCTGGCCAGGTCTGAGGGACCGACCCAGCTCGGGGCTGTCGGGGGCAGAGAGAGAACCCCCCTCCGCCCTTTCCCTTCAGGTTCTTAGGGCTGGCCAAATCCTTCCCAAGACAGCTTGTCTGGAGAAAATCAGACCCAGCTGAAGAACATGTGTCCATGGGGGAAACCCGGGAAACTGAGTCTCCCCACACAATAGCAGAGATTCTCATCTTGCATCCTCTCCTGAGCTAATGACAAAGGTGGATGTCCCGGGTGGGCCTGTGGAATGGGAGAGGGGAGGAAGTCTATTGTCATGCAGAGGGACATGGAAAGACTTGTCTGAAGCTTATCCCCTGCACTGGGGTCAGGTCGGGAAGGGACGGCACAGAGGTGAGCAGGAACCAACCGGCCTCTCTGTGGTGGGGCTGGCCCCGGGGCAGGCGTGGGGGTGATGGCTGGAAGTGGGATGGCGCGTGAGTTGGCAGCAGCCAGCGGTGGAGGCAGAGACTCAGAGGTCAGGGATCTCTCTCTCTGTCTCTGTCTCTCTCTCTCTCCCTCAGGGAGCTGAGGAGAGTAAGGTGGCGCCCCCTGCCCACCTCGCCTACCTCTCCATGGGCCCTTCTTTCTCTGGCCGCTCCGGGAGCCCTGCGGGCTTGGGTTCAAGCCCCCCACACACCGCACAGGCCAAGGGCGCATGCGCGACCGCCGGGGGCCTAGGGCTGGCCTCTTCAGCCAGCCATGGGGGGGGGTCCTCAGTGAAGGCCCCGCCCTCCCTCCAGGCTCTGACCCAGCTGCAGCTCTTCCATCGCCGCCCTTCTGGACTCGGCTTCAGCTGTCTCCCTCCCCTCCCCCACTCCCACTCAGCTTGCAGGCCGCTTCCCTGCCTTGAAAGCATTGCTCTGGCCCTGAGGGCCACAGACCTACTGGGCTTCAAGCTCAAGGCTCTGCCTGGGCCTGCTGCTTCGGCCAGGGGCTCACTTTTTCCTGGAAAGAGAAGGCATGGCCTCACCCCACGCCTGCACTTTGCCACGGCAGGCAGCCCAGATGTAGGAAAGGCTCTGTGGAGTCAGAAGTGCCGAGACAGGCAGATGGCACCAGAGGGTTTGGGGGCCAGGGCGCAACTGGGCTAGCCCCTCCTCCCGGGAGTCGGGGAGGCCCGGCCTTCCTAGTGCCCAGGCCACGGCTCCGGGGAGAAACCCGCCATGGAGGGCACGCGGGAGGCCCTCTGCCTGAGGTGGCAGGTGTCACGCCAGGGCCACTGCAAGCCTGGCTCGGCTTGCCTGCTTTCTCCAAAGGAGGCAGGCCGACCAGCCGAACTGGCACCTGGGCCTGGCCCCTTCCAAGGGGACGAGTTCCAGAGGATAGAGCCCTGGGGGCGGCTGCCAAGTCTCCTGGGGCGTGTGCTGGGCCCCCCGTCAGAGGAGGAAGCAGCCTGGTAAACGGTGTGCCAGGCCTGAGATCTGGAGGCCTCCCACAGCCGGGTCCCTGTCCCGCCCAGGCCCCCCGAGGGAGGACGATGGTCGGGCAGTGGCGAGCGGGGTGGGGCTGGCGCCGAGCCTGCCCTTGGATGCCCAGGGGAAGGGCGCCGGGGGATGGTCTGCCCCTGGCCAGGTCTGAGGGACCGACCCAGCTCGGGGCTGTCGGGGGCAGAGAGAGAACCCCCCTCCGCCCTTTCCCTTCAGGTTCTTAGGGCTGGCCAAATCCTTCCCAAGACAGCTTGTCTGGAGAAAATCAGACCCAGCTGAAGAACATGTGTCCATGGGGGAAACCCGGGAAACTGAGTCTCCCCACACAATAGCAGAGATTCTCATCTTGCATCCTCTCCTGAGCTAATGACAAAGGTGGATGTCCCGGGTGGGCCTGTGGAATCGGAGAGGGGAGGAAGTCTATTGTCATGCAGAGGGACATGGAAAGACTTGTCTGAAGCTTATCCCCTGCACTGGGGTCAGGTCGGGAAGGGACTTCACAGAGGTGAGCAGGAACCAACCGGCCTCTCTGTGGTGGGGCTGGCCCCGGGGCAGGCGTGGGGGTGATGGCTGGAAGTGGGATGGCGCGTGAGTTGGCACCAGCCAGCGGTGGAGGCAGAGACTCAGAGGTCAGGGATCTCTCTCTCTGTCTCTGTCTCTCTCTCTCTCCCTCAGGGAGCTGAGGAGAGTAAGGTGGCGCCCCCTGCCCACCTCGCCTACCTCTCCATGGGCCCTTCTTTCTCTGGCCGCTCCGGGAGCCCTGCGGGCTTGGGTTCAAGCCCCCACACACCGCACAGGCCAAGGGCGCATGCGCGACCGCCGGGGGCCTAGGGCTGGCCTCTTCAGCCAGCCCTGGGGGGGGGGTCCTCAGTGAAGGCCCCGCCTTCCCTCCAGGCTCTGACCCAGCTGCAGCTCTTCCATCGCCGCCCTTCTGGACTCAGCTTCAGCTGTCTCCCTCCCCTCCCCCACTCCCACTCAGCTTGCAGGCCGCTTCCCTGCCTTGAAAGCATTGCTCTGGCCCTGAGGGCCACAGACCTACTGGGCTTCAAGCTCAAGGCTCTGCCTGGGCCTGCTGCTTCGGCCAGGGGCTCACTTTTTCCTGGAAAGAGAAGGCATGGCCTCACCCCACGCCTGCACTTTGCCACGGCAGGCAGCCCAGATATAGGAAAGGCTCTGTGGAGTCAGAAGTCAGGGATCTCTCTCTCTGTCTCTGTCTCTCTCTCTCTCCCTCAGGGAGCTGAGGAGAGTAAGGTGGCGCCCCCTGCCGACCTCGCCTACCTCTCCATGGGCCCTTCTTTCTCTGGCCGCTCCGGGAGCCCTGCGGGCTTGGGTTCAAGCCCCCACACACCGCACAGGCCAAGGGCGCTTTCGCGACCGCCGGGGGCCTAGGGCTGGCCTCGCGGGGGGGGGGTCCTCAGTGAAGGCCCCGCCCTCCCTCCAGGCTCTGACCCAGCTGCAGCTCTTCCATCGCTGCCCTTCTGGACTAGGCTTCAGCTGTCTCCCTCCCCTCCCCCACTCCCACTCAGATTGCAGGCCGCTTCCCTGCCTTGAAAGCATTGCTCTGGCCCTGAGGGCCACAGACCTACTGGGCTTCAAGCTCAAGGCTCTGCCTGGGCCTGCTGCTTCGGCCAGGGGCTCACTTTTTCCTGGAAAGAGAAGGCATGGCCTCACCCCACGCCTGCACTTTGCCAGGGCAGGCAGCCCAGATGTAGGAAAGGCTCTGTGGAGTCAGAAGTGCCGAGACAGGCAGATGGCACCAGAGGGTTTGGGGGCCAGGGCGCAACTGGGCTAGCCCCTCCTCCCGGGAGTCGGGGAGGCCCGGCCTTCCTAGTGCCCAGGCCACGGCTCCGGGGAGAAACCCGCCATGGAGGGCACGCGGGAGGCCCTCTGCCTGAGGTGGCAGGTGTCACGCCAGGGCCATTGCAAGCCTGGCTCGGCTTGCCTGCTTTCTCCAAAGGAGGCAGGCCGACCAGCCGAACCTGGCACCTGGGCCTGGCCCCTTCCAAGGGGACGAGTTCCAGACGATAGAGCCCTGGGGGCGGCTGCCAAGTCTCCTGGGGCGTGTGCTGGGCCCCCGTCAGAGGAGGAAGCAGCCTGGTAAACGGTGTGCCAGGCCTGAGATCTGGAGGCCTCCCACAGCCGGGTCCCTGTCCCGCCCAGGCCCCCCGAGGGAGGACGATGGTCGGGCAGTGGCGAGCGGGGTGGGGCTGGCGCCGAGCCTGCCCTTGGATGCCCCGGGGAAGGGCGCCGGGGGATGGGCTGCCCCTGGCCAGGTCTGAGGGACCGACCCAGCTCGGGGCTGTCGGGGGCAGAGAGAGAACCCCCCTCCGCCCTTTCCCTTCAGGTTCTTAGGGCTGGCCAAATCCTTCCCAAGACAGCTTGTCTGGAGAAAATCAGACCCAGCTGAAGAACATGTGTCCATGGGGGAAACCCGGGAAACTGAGTCTCCCCACACAATAGCAGAGATTCTCATCTTGCATCCTCTCCTGAGCTAATGACAAAGGTGGATGTCCCGGGTGGGCCTGTGGAATGGGAGAGGGGAGGAAGTCTATTGTCATGCAGAGGGACATGGAAAGACTTGTCTGAAGCTTATCCCCTGCACTGGGGTCAGGTCGGGAAGGGAAGGCACAGAGGTGAGCAGGAACCAACCGGCCTCTGTGTGGTGGGGCTGGCCCCGGGGCAGGCGTGGGGGTGATGGCTGGAAGTGGGATGGCGCGTGAGTTGGCACCAGCCAGCGGTGGAGGCAGAGACTCAGAGGTCAGGGATCTCTCTCTCTGTCTCTGTCTCTCTCTCTCTCCCTCAGGGAGCTGAGGAGAGTAATGTGGCGCCCCCTGCCCACCTCGCCTACCTCTCCATGGGCCCTTCTTTCTCTGGCCGCTCCGGGAGCCCTGCGGGCTTGGGTTGAAGCCCCCACACACCGCACAGGCCAAGGGCGCATGCGCGACCGCCGGGGGCCTAGGGCTGGCCTCTTCAGCCAGCCCTAGGGGTGGGGGTCCTCAGTGAAGGCCCCGCCCTCCCTCCAGGCTCTGACCCAGCTGCAGCTCTTCCATCCCCGCCCTTCTGGACTCGGCTTCAGCTGTCTCCCTCCCCTCCCCCACTCCCACTCAGCTTGCAGGCCGCTTCCCTGCCTTGAAAGCATTGCTCTGGCCCTGAGGGCCACAGACCTACTGGGCTTCAAGCTCAAGGCTCTGCCTGGGCCTGCTGCTTCGGCCAGGGGCTCACTTTTTCCTGGAAAGAGAAGGCATGGCCTCACCCCACGCCTGCACTTTGCCACGGCAGGCAGCCCAGATGTAGGAAAGGCTCTGTGGAGTCAGAAGTGCCGAGACAGGCAGATGGCACCAGAGGGTTTGGGGGCCAGGGCGCAACTGGGCTAGCCCCTCCTCCCGGGAGTCGGGGAGGCCCGGCCTTCCTAGTACCCAGGCCACGGCTCCGGGGAGAAACCCGCCATGGAGGGCACGCGGGAGGCCCTCTGCCTGAGGTGGCAGGTGTCACGCCAGGGCCACTGCAAGCCTGGCTCGGCTTGCCTGCTTTCTCCAAAGGAGGCAGGCCGACCAGCCGAACCTGGCACCTGGGCCTGGCCCCTTCCAAGGGGACGAGTTCCAGAGGATAGAGCCCTGGGGGCGGCTGCCAAGTCTCCTGGGGCGTGTGCTGGGCCCCCGTCAGAGGAGGAAGCAGCCTGGTAAACGGTGTGCCAGGCCTGAGATCTGGAGGCCTCCCACAGCCGGTCCCTGTCCCGCCCAGGCCCCCCGAGGGAGGACGATGGTCGGGCAGTGGCGAGCGGGGTGGGGCTGGCGCCGAGCCTGCCCTTGGATGCCCCGGGGAAGGGCGCCGGGGGATGGGCTGCCCCTGGCCAGGTCTGAGGGACTGACCCAGCTCGGGGCTGTCGGGGGCAGAGAGAGAACCCCCCTCCGCCCTTTCCCTTCAGGTTCTTAGGGCTGGCCAAATCCTTCCCAAGACAGCTTGTCTGGAGAAAATCAGACCCAGCTGAAGAACATGTGTCCATGGGGGAAACCCGGGAAACTGAGTCTCCCCACACAATAGCAGAGATTCTCATCTTGCATCCTCTCCTGAGCTAATGACAAAGGTGGATGTCCCGGGTGGGCCTGTGGAATGGGAGAGGGGAGGAAGTCTATTGTCATGCAGAGGGACATGGAAAGACTTGTCTGAAGCTTATCCCCTGCACTGGGGTCAGGTCGGGAAGGGACGGCACAGAGGTGAGCAGGAACCAACCGGCCTCTCTGTGGTGGGGCTGGCCCCGGGGCAGGCGTGGGGGTGATGGCTGGAAGTGGGATGGCGCGTGAGTTGGCACCAGCCAGCGGTGGAGGCAGAGACTCAGAGGTCAGGGATCTCTCTCTCTGTCTCTGTCTCTCTCTCTCTCCCTCAGGGAGCTGAGGAGAGTAAGGTGGCGCCCCCTGCCCACCTCGCCTACCTCTCCATGGGCCCTTCTTTCTCTGGCCGCTCCGGGAGCCCTGCGGGCTTGGGTTCAAGCCCCCACACACCGCACAGGCCAAGGGCGCATGCGCGACCGCCGGGGCCTAGGGCTGCCCTCGGGGGGGGGGGTCCTCAGTGAAGGCCCCGCCCTCCCTCCAGGCTCTGACCCAGCTGCAGCTCTTCCATCGCCGCCCTTCTGGACTCGGCTTCAGCTGTCTCCCTCCCCTCCCCCACTCCCACTCAGCTTGCAGGCCGCTTCCCTGCCTTGAAAGCATTGCTCTGGCCCTGAGGGCCACAGACCTACTGGGCTTCAAGCTCAAGGCTCTGCCTGGGCCTGCTGCTTCGGCCAGGGGCTCATTTTTTCCTGGAAAGACAAAGCCATGCCCTCACCCCACGCCTGCACTTTGCCACGGCAGGCAGCCCAGATGTAGGAAAGGCTCTGTGGAGTCAGAAGTGCCGAGACAGGCAGATGGCACCAGAGGGTTTGGGGGCCAGGGCGCAACTGGGCTAGCCCCTCCTCCCGGGAGTCGGGGAGGCCCGGCCTTCCTAGTGCCCAGGCCACGGCTCCGGGGAGAAACCCGCCATGGAGGGCACGCGGGAGGCCCTCTGCCTGAGGTGGCAGGTGTCACGCCAGGGCCACTGCAAGCCTGGCTCGGCTTGCCTGCTTTCTCCAAAGGAGGCTGACCGACCAGCCGAACCTGGCACCTGGGCCAGGCCCCTTCCAAGGGGACGAGTTCCAGAGGATAGAGCCCTGGGGGTGGCTGCCAAGTCTCCTGGGGCGTATGCTGGGCCCCCGTCAGAGGAGGAAGCAGCCTGGTAAACGGTGTGCCAGACGTGAGATCTGGAGGCCTCCCACAGCCGGGTCCCTGTCCTGCCCAGGCCCCCCGAGGGAGGACGATGGTCGGGCAGTGGCGAGCGGGGTGGGGCTGGCGCCGAGCCTGCCCTTGGATGCCCTGGGGAAGGGCGCCGGGGGATGGGCTGCCCCTGGCCAGGTCTGAGATACCGACCCAGCTCGGGGCTGTCGGGGGCAGAGAGAGAACCCCCCTCCGCCCTTTCCCTTCAGGTTCTTAGGGCTGGCCAAATCCTTCCCAAGACAGCTTGTCTGGAGAAAATCAGACCCAGCTGAAGAACATGTGTCCATGGGGGAAACCCGGGAAACTGAGTCTCCCCACACAATAGCAGAGATTCTCATCTTGCATCCTCTCCTGAGCTAATGACAAAGGTGGATGTCCCGGGTGGGCCTGTGGAATGGGAGAGGGGAGGAAGTCTATTGTCATGCAGAGGGACATGGAAAGACTTGTCTGAAGCTTATCCCCTGCACTGGGGTCAGGTCGGGAAGGGACGGCACAGAGGTGAGCAGGAACCAACCGGCCTCTCTGTGGTGGGGCTGGCCCCGGGGCAGGCGTGGGGGTGATGGCTGGAAGTGGGATGGCGCGTGAGTTGGCAGCAGCCAGCGGTGGAGGCAGAGACTCAGAGGTCAGGGATCTCTCTCTCTGTCTCTGTCTCTCTCTCTCTCCCTCAGGGAGCTGAGGAGAGTAAGGTGGCGCCCCCTGCCCACCTCGCCTACCTCTCCATGGGCCCTTCTTTCTCTGGCCGCTCCGGGAGCCCTGCGGGCTTGGGTTCAAGCCCCCACACACCGCACAGGCCAAGGGCGCATGCGCGACCGCCGGGGCCTAGGGCTGCCCTCGGGGGGGGGTCCTCAGTGAAGGCCCCGCCCTCCCTCCAGGCTCTGACCCAGCTGCAGCTCTTCCATCGCCGCCCTTCTGGACTCGGCTTCAGCTGTCTCCCTCCCCTCCCCCACTCCCACTCAGCTTGCAGGCCGCTTCCCTGCCTTGAAAGCATTGCTCTGGCCCTGAGGGCCACAGACCTACTGGGCTTCAAGCTCAAGGCTCTGCCTGGGCCTGCTGCTTCGGCCAGGGGCTCACTTTTTCCTGGAAAGAGAAGGCATGGCCTCACCCCACGCCTGCACTTTGCCACGGCAGGCAGCCCAGATGTAGGAAAGCCTCTGTGGAGTCAGAAGTGCCGAGACAGGCAGATGGCACCAGAGGGTTTGGGGGCCAGGGCGCAACTGGGCTAGCCCCTCCTCCCGGGAGTCGGGGAGGCCCGGCCTTCCTAGTGCCCAGGCCACGGCTCCGGGGAGAAACCCGCCATGGAGGGCACGCGGGAGGCCCTCTGCCTGAGGTGGCAGGTGTCACGCCAGGGCCACTGCAAGCCTGGCTCGGCTTGCCTGCTTTCTCCAAAGGAGGCTGGCCGACCAGCCGAACCTGGCACCTGGGCCAGGCCCCTTCCAAGGGGACGAGTTCCAGAGGATAGAGCCCTGGGGGCGGCTGCCATGTCTCCTGGGGCGTGTGCTGGGCCCCCGTCAGAGGAGGAAGCAGCCTGGTAAACGGTGTGCCAGGCCTGAGATCTGGAGGCCTCCCACAGCCGGGTCCCTGTCCTGCCCAGGCCCCCCGAGGGAGGACGATGGTCGGGCAGTGGCGAGCGGGGTGGGGCTGGCGCCGAGCCTGCCCTTGGATGCCCCGGGGAAGGGCGCCGGGGGATGGGCTGCCCCTGGCCAGGTCTGAGGGACCGACCCAGCTCGGGGCTGTCGGGGGCAGAGAGAGAACCCCCCTCCGCCCTTTCCCTTCAGGTTCTTAGGGCTGGCCAAATCCTTCCCAAGACAGCTTGTCTGGAGAAAATCAGACCCAGCTGAAGAACATGTGTCCATGGGGGAAACCCGGGAAACTGAGTCTCCCCACACAATAGCAGAGATTCTCATCTTGCATCCTCTCCTGAGCTAATGACAAAGGTGGATGTCCCGGGTGGGCCTGTGCAATGGGAGAGGGGAGGAAGTCTATTGTCATGCAGAGGGACATGGAAAGACTTGTCTGAAGCTTATCCCCTGCACTGGGGTCAGGTCGGGAAGGGACGGCACAGAGGTGAGCAGGAACCAACCGGCCTCTCTGTGGTGGGGCTGGCCCCGGGGCAGGCGTGGGGGTGATGGCTGGAAGTGGGATGGCGCGTGAGTTGGCACCAGCCAGCGGTGGAGGCAGAGACTCAGAGGTCAGGGATCTCTCTCTCTGTCTCTGTCTCTCTCTCTCTCCCTCAGGGAGCTGAGGAGAGTAAGGTGGCGCCCCCTGCCCACCTCGCCTACCTCTCCATGGGCCCTTCTTTCTCTGGCCGCTCCGGGAGCCCTGCGGGCTTGGGTTCAAGCCCCCACACACCGCACAGGCCAAGGGCGCATGCGCGACCGCCGGGGCCTAGGGCTGCCCTCGGGGGGGGGGGGGGTCCTCAGTGAAGGCCCCGCCCTCCCTCCAGGCTCTGACCCAGCTGCAGCTCTTCCATCGCCGCCCTTCTGGACTCGGCTTCAGCTGTCTCCCTCCCCTCCCCCACTCCCACTCAGCTTGCAGGCCGCTTCCCTGCCTTGAAAGCATTGCTCTGGCCCTGAGGGCCACAGACCTACTGGGCTTCAAGCTCAAGGCTCTGCCTGGGCCTGCTGCTTCGGCCAGGGGCTCACTTTTTCCTGGAAAGAGAAGGCATGGCCTCACCCCACGCCTGCACTTTGCCACGGCAGGCAGCCCAGATGTAGGAAAGGCTCTGTGGAGTCAGAAGTGCCGAGACAGGCAGATGGCACCAGAGGGTTTGGGGGCCAGGGCGCAACTGGGCTAGCCCCTCCTCCCGGGAGTCGGGGAGGCCCGGCCTTCCTAGTGCCCAGGCCACGGCTCCGGGGAGAAACCCGCCATGGAGGGCACGCGGGAGGCCCTCTGCCTGAGGTGGCAGGTGTCACGCCAGGGCCACTGCAAGCCTGGCTCGGCTTGCCTGCTTTCTCCAAAGGAGGCTGGCCGACCAGCCGAACCTGGCACCTGGGCCAGGCCCCTTCCAAGGGGACGAGTTCCAGAGGATAGAGCCCTGGGGGCGGCTGCCATGTCTCCTGGGGCGTGTGCTGGGCCCCCGTCAGAGGAGGAAGCAGCCTGGTAAACGGTGTGCCAGGCCTGAGATCTGGAGGCCTCCCACAGCCGGGTCCCTGTCCTGCCCAGGCCCCCCGAGGGAGGACGATGGTCGGGCAGTGGCGAGCGGGGTGGGGCTGGCGCCGAGCCTGCCCTTGGATGCCCCGGGGAAGGGCGCCGGGGGATGGGCTGCCCCTGGCCAGGTCTGAGGGACCGACCCAGCTCGGGGCTGTCGGGGGCAGAGAGAGAACCCCCCTCCGCCCTTTCCCTTCAGGTTCTTAGGGCTGGCCAAATCCTTCCCAAGACAGCTTGTCTGGAGAAAATCAGACCCAGCTGAAGAACATGTGTCCATGGGGGAAACCCGGGAAACTGAGTCTCCCCACACAATAGCAGAGATTCTCATCTTGCATCCTCTCCTGAGCTAATGACAAAGGTGGATGTCCCGGGTGGGCCTGTGGAATGGGAGAGGGGAGGAAGTCTATTGTCATGCAGAGGGACATGGAAAGACTTGTCTGAAGCTTATCCCCTGCACTGGGGTCAGGTCGGGAAGGGACGGCACAGAGGTGAGCAGGAACCAACCGGCCTCTCTGTGGTGGGGCTGGCCCCGGGGCAGGCGTGGGGGTGATGGCTGGAAGTGGGATGGCGCGTGAGTTGGCACCAGCCAGCGGTGGAGGCAGAGACTCAGAGGTCAGGGATCTCTCTCTCTGTCTCTGTCTCTCTCTCTCTCCCTCAGGGAGCTGAGGAGAGTAAGGTGGCGCCCCCTGCCCACCTCGCCTACCTCTCCATGGGCCCTTCTTTCTCTGGCCGCTCCGGGAGCCCTGCGGGCTTGGGTTCAAGCCCCCACACACCGCACAGGCCAAGGGCGCATGCGCGACCGCCGGGGCCTAGGGCTGCCCTCGGGGGGGGGGGGTCCTCAGTGAAGGCCCCGCCCTCCCTCCAGGCTCTGACCCAGCTGCAGCTCTTCCATCGCCGCCCTTCTGGACTCGGCTTCAGCTGTCTCCCTCCCCTCCCCCACTCCCACTCAGCTTGCAGGCCGCTTCCCTGCCTTGAAAGCATTGCTCTGGCCCTGAGGGCCACAGACCTACTGGGCTTCAAGCTCAAGGCTCTGCCTGGGCCTGCTGCTTCGGCCAGGGGCTCACTTTTTCCTGGAAAGAGAAGGCATGGCCTCACCCCACGCCTGCACTTTGCCACGGCAGGCAGCCCAGATGTAGGAAAGGCTCTGTGGAGTCAGAAGTGCCGAGACAGGCAGATGGCACCAGAGGGTTTGGGGGCCAGGGCGCAACTGGGCTAGCCCCTCCTCCCGGGAGTCGGGGAGGCCCGGCCTTCCTAGTGCCCAGGCCACGGCTCCGGGGAGAAACCCGCCATGGAGGGCACGCGGGAGGCCCTCTGCCTGAGGTGGCAGGTGTCACGCCAGGGCCACTGCAAGCCTGGCTCGGCTTGCCTGCTTTCTCCAAAGGAGGCTGGCCGACCAGCCGAACCTGGCACCTGGGCCAGGCCCCTTCCAAGGGGACGAGTTGCAGAGGATAGAGCCCTGGGGGCGGCTGCCAAGTCTCCTGGGGCGTGTGCTGGGCCCCCGTCAGAGGAGGAAGCAGCCTGGTAAACGGTGTGCCAGGCCTGAGATCTGGAGGCCTCCCACAGCCGGGTCCCTGTCCTGCCCAGGCCCCCCGAGGGAGGACGATGGTCGGGCAGTGGCGAGCGGGGTGGGGCTGGCGCCGAGCCTGCCCTTGGATGCCCCGGGGAAGGGCGCCGGGGGATGGGCTGCCCCTGGCCAGGTCTGAGGGACCGACCCAGCTCGGGGCTGTCGGGGGCAGAGAGAGAACCCCCCTCCGCCCTTTCCCTTCAGGTTCTTAGGGCTGGCCAAATCCTTCCCAAGACAGCTTGTCTGGAGAAAATCAGACCCAGCTGAAGAACATGTGTCCATGGGGGAAACCCGGGAAACTGAGTCTCCCCACACAATAGCAGAGATTCTCATCTTGCATCCTCTCCTGAGCTAATGACAAAGGTGGATGTCCCGGGTGGGCCTGTGGAATGGGAGAGGGGAGGAAGTCTATTGTCATGCAGAGGGACATGGAAAGACTTGTCTGAAGCTTATCCCCTGCACTGGGGTCAGGTCGGGAAGGGACGGTACAGAGGTGAGCAGGAACCAACCGGCCTCTCTGTGGTGGGGCTGGCCCCGGGGCAGGCGTGGGGGTGATGGCTGGAAGTGGGATGGCGCGTGAGTTGGCAGCAGCCAGCGGTGGAGGCAGAGACTCAGAGGTCAGGGATCTCTCTCTCTGTCTCTGTCTCTCTCTCTCTCCCTCAGGGAGCTGAGGAGAGTAAGGTGGCGCCCCCTGCCCACCTCGCCTACCTCTCCATGGGCCCTTCTTTCTCTGGCCGCTCCGGGAGCCCTGCGGGCTTGGGTTCAAGCCCCCACACACCGCACAGGCCAAGGGCGCATGCGCGACCGCAGGGGCCTAGGGCTGCCCTCGGGGGGGGGGGGTCCTCAGTGAAGGCCCCGCCCTCCCTCCAGGCTCTGACCCAGCTGCAGCTCTTCCATCGCCGCCCTTCTGGACTCGGCTTCAGCTGTCTCCCTCCCCTCCCCCACTCCCACTCAGCTTGCAGGCCGCTTCCCTGCCTTGAAAGCATTGCTCTGGCCCTGAGGGCCACAGACCTACTGGGCTTCAAGCTCAAGGCTCTGCCTGGGCCTGCTGCTTCGGCCAGGGGCTCACTTTTTCCTGGAAAGAGAAGGCATGGCCTCACCCCACGCCTGCACTTTGCCACGGCAGGCAGCCCAGATGTAGGAAAGGCTCTGTGGAGTCAGAAGTGCCGAGACAGGCAGATGGCACCAGAGGGTTTGGGGGCCAGGGCGCAACTGGGCTAGCCCCTCCTCCCGGGAGTCGGGGAGGCCCGGCCTTCCTAGTGCCCAGGCCACGGCTCCGGGGAGAAACCCGCCATGGAGGGCACGCGGGAGGCCCTCTGCCTGAGGTGGCAGGTGTCACGCCAGGGCCACTGCAAGCCTGGCTCGGCTTGCCTGCTTTCTCCAAAGGAGGCTGGCCGACCAGCCGAACCTGGCACCTGGGCCAGGCCCCTTCCAAGGGGACGAGTTCCAGAGGATAGAGCCCTGGGGGCGGCTGCCAAGTCTCCTGGGGCGTGTGCTGGGCCCCCGTCAGAGGAGGAAGCAGCCTGGTAAACGGTGTGCCAGGCCTGAGATCTGGAGGCCTCCCACAGCCGGGTCCCTGTCCTGCCCAGGCCCCCCGAGGGAGGACGATGGTCGGGCAGTGGCGAGCGGGGTGGGGCTGGCGCCGAGCCTGCCCTTGGATGCCCCGGGGAAGGGCGCCGGGGGATGGGCTGCCCCTGGCCAGGTCTGAGGGACCGACCCAGCTCGGGGCTGTCGGGGGCAGAGAGAGAACCCCCCTCCGCCCTTTCCCTTCAGGTTCTTAGGGCTGGCCAAATCCTTCCCAAGACAGCTTGTCTGGAGAAAATCAGACCCAGCTGAAGAACATGTGTCCATGGGGGAAACCCGGGAAACTGAGTCTCCCCACACAATAGCAGAGATTCTCATCTTGCATCCTCTCCTGAGCTAATGACAAAGGTGGATGTCCCGGGTGGGCCTGTGGAATCGGAGAGGGGAGGAAGTCTATTGTCATGCAGAGGGACATGGAAAGACTTGTCTGAAGCTTATCCCCTGCACTGGGGTCAGGTCGGGAAGGGACTTCACAGAGGTGAGCAGGAACCAACCGGCCTCTCTGTGGTGGGGCTGGCCCCGGGGCAGGCGTGGGGGTGATGGCTGGAAGTGGGATGGCGCGTGAGTTGGCACCAGCCAGCGGTGGAGGCAGAGACTCAGAGGTCAGGGATCTCTCTCTCTGTCTCTGTCTCTCTCTCTCTCCCTCAGGGAGCTGAGGAGAGTAAGGTGGCGCCCCCTGCCCACCTCGCCTACCTCTCCATGGGCCCTTCTTTCTCTGGCCGCTCCGGGAGCCCTGCGGGCTTGGGTTCAAGCCCCCACACACCGCACAGGCCAAGGGCGCATGCGCGACCGCAGGGGCCTAGGGCTGCCCTCGGGGGGGGGGGGGGTCCTCAGTGAAGGCCCCGCCCTCCCTCCAGGCTCTGACCCAGCTGCAGCTCTTCCATCGCCGCCCTTCTGGACTCGGCTTCAGCTGTCTCCCTCCCCTCCCCCACTCCCACTCAGCTTGCAGGCCGCTTCCCTGCCTTGAAAGCATTGCTCTGGCCCTGAGGGCCACAGACCTACTGGGCTTCAAGCTCAAGGCTCTGCCTGGGCCTGCTGCTTCGGCCAGGGGCTCACTTTTTCCTGGAAAGAGAAGGCATGGCCTCACCCCACGCCTGCACTTTGCCACGGCAGGCAGCCCAGATGTAGGAAAGGCTCTGTGGAGTCAGAAGTGCCGAGACAGGCAGATGGCACCAGAGGGTTTGGGGGCCAGGGCGCAACTGGGCTAGCCCCTCCTCCCGGGAGTCGGGGAGGCCCGGCCTTCCTAGTGCCCAGGCCACGGCTCCGGGGAGAAACCCGCCATGGAGGGCACGCGGGAGGCCCTCTGCCTGAGGTGGCAGGTGTCACGCCAGGGCCACTGCAAGCCTGGCTCGGCTTGCCTGCTTTCTCCAAAGGAGGCTGGCCGACCAGCCGAACCTGGCACCTGGGCCAGGCCCCTTCCAAGGGGACGAGTTGCAGAGGATAGAGCCCTGGGGGCGGCTGCCATGTCTCCTGGGGCGTGTGCTGGGCCCCCGTCAGAGGAGGAAGCAGCCTGGTAAACGGTGTGCCAGGCCTGAGATCTGGAGGCCTCCCACAGCCGGGTCCCTGTCCTGCCCAGGCCCCCCGAGGGAGGACGATGGTGGGGCAGTGGCGAGCGGGGTGGGGCTGGCGCCGAGCCTGCCCTTGGATGCCCCGGGGAAGGGCGCCGGGGGATGGGCTGCCCCTGGCCAGGTCTGAGGGACCGACCCAGCTCGGGGCTGTCGGGGGCAGAGAGAGAACCCCCCTCCGCCCTTTCCCTTCAGGTTCTTAGGGCTGGCCAAATCCTTCCCAAGACAGCTTGTCTGGAGAAAATCAGACCCAGCTGAAGAACATGTGTCCATGGGGGAAACCCGGGAAACTGAGTCTCCCCACACAATAGCAGAGATTCTCATCTTGCATCCTCTCCTGAGCTAATGACAAAGGTGGATGTCCCGGGTGGGCCTGTGGAATGGGAGAGGGGAGGAAGTCTATTGTCATGCAGAGGGACATGGAAAGACTTGTCTGAAGCTTATCCCCTGCACTGGGGTCAGATCGGGAAGGGACGGTACAGAGGTGAGCAGGAACCAACCGGCCTCTCTGTGGTGGGGCTGGCCCCGGGGCAGGCGTGGGGGTGATGGCTGGAAGTGGGATGGCGCGTGAGTTGGCAGCAGCCAGCGGTGGAGGCAGAGACTCAGAGGTCAGGGATCTCTCTCTCTGTCTCTGTCTCTCTCTCTCTCCCTCAGGGAGCTGAGGAGAGTAAGGTGGCGCCCCCTGCCCACCTCGCCTACCTCTCCATGGGCCCTTCTTTCTCTGGCCGCTCCGGGAGCCCTGCGGGCTTGGGTTCAAGCCCCCACACACCGCACAGGCCAAGGGCGCATGCGCGACCGCAGGGGCCTAGGGCTGCCCTCGGGGGGGGGGGGGGGTCCTCAGTGAAGGCCCCGCCCTCCCTCCAGGCTCTGACCCAGCTGCAGCTCTTCCATCGCCGCCCTTCTGGACTCGGCTTCAGCTGTCTCCCTCCCCTCCCCCACTCCCACTCAGCTTGCAGGCCGCTTCCCTGCCTTGAAAGCATTGCTCTGGCCCTGAGGGCCACAGACCTACTGGGCTTCAAGCTCAAGGCTCTGCCTGGGCCTGCTGCTTCGGCCAGGGGCTCACTTTTTCCTGGAAAGAGAAGGCATGGCCTCACCCCACGCCTGCACTTTGCCACGGCAGGCAGCCCAGATGTAGGAAAGGCTCTGTGGAGTCAGAAGTGCCGAGACAGGCAGATGGCACCAGAGGGTTTGGGGGCCAGGGCGCAACTGGGCTAGCCCCTCCTCCCGGGAGTCGGGGAGGCCCGGCCTTCCTAGTGCCCAGGCCACGGCTCCGGGGAGAAACCCGCCATGGAGGGCACGCGGGAGGCCCTCTGCCTGAGGTGGCAGGTGTCACGCCAGGGCCACTGCAAGCCTGGCTCGGCTTGCCTGCTTTCTCCAAAGGAGGCTGGCCGACCAGCCGAACCTGGCACCTGGGCCAGGCCCCTTCCAAGGGGACGAGTTGCAGAGGATAGAGCCCTGGGGGCGGCTGCCATGTCTCCTGGGGCGTGTGCTGGGCCCCCGTCAGAGGAGGAAGCAGCCTGGTAAACGGTGTGCCAGGCCTGAGATCTGGAGGCCTCCCACAGCCGGGTCCCTGTCCTGCCCAGGCCCCCCGAGGGAGGACGATGGTGGGGCAGTGGCGAGCGGGGTGGGGCTGGCGCCGAGCCTGCCCTTGGATGCCCCGGGGAAGGGCGCCGGGGGATGGGCTGCCCCTGGCCAGGTCTGAGGGACCGACCCAGCTCGGGGCTGTCGGGGGCAGAGAGAGAACCCCCCTCCGCCCTTTCCCTTCAGGTTCTTAGGGCTGGCCAAATCCTTCCCAAGACAGCTTGTCTGGAGAAAATCAGACCCAGCTGAAGAACATGTGTCCATGGGGGAAACCCGGGAAACTGAGTCTCCCCACACAATAGCAGAGATTCTCATCTTGCATCCTCTCCTGAGCTAATGACAAAGGTGGATGTCCCGGGTGGGCCTGTGGAATGGGAGAGGGGAGGAAGTCTATTGTCATGCAGAGGGACATGGAAAGACTTGTCTGAAGCTTATCCCCTGCACTGGGGTCAGATCGGGAAGGGACGGTACAGAGGTGAGCAGGAACCAACCGGCCTCTCTGTGGTGGGGCTGGCCCCGGGGCAGGCGTGGGGGTGATGGCTGGAAGTGGGATGGCGCGTGAGTTGGCAGCAGCCAGCGGTGGAGGCAGAGACTCAGAGGTCAGGGATCTCTCTCTCTGTCTCTGTCTCTCTCTCTCTCCCTCAGGGAGCTGAGGAGAGTAAGGTGGCGCCCCCTGCCCACCTCGCCTACCTCTCCATGGGCCCTTCTTTCTCTGGCCGCTCCGGGAGCCCTGCGGGCTTGGGTTCAAGCCCCCACACACCGCACAGTCCAAGGGCGCATGCGCGACCGCCGGGGCCTAGGGCTGCCCTCGGGGGGGGGGGGGGTCCTCAGTGAAGGCCCCGCCCTCCCTCCAGGCTCTGACCCAGCTGCAGCTCTTCCATCGCCGCCCTTCTGGACTCGGCTTCAGCTGTCTCCCTCCCCTCCCCCACTCCCACTCAGCTTGCAGGCCGCTTCCCTGCCTTGAAAGCATTGCTCTGGCCCTGAGGGCCACAGACCTACTGGGCTTCAAGCTCAAGGCTCTGCCTGGGCCTGCTGCTTCGGCCAGGGGCTCACTTTTTCCTGGAAAGAGAAGGCATGGCCTCACCCCACGCCTGCACTTTGCCACGGCAGGCAGCCCAGATGTAGGAAAGCCTCTGTGGAGTCAGAAGTGCCGAGACAGGCAGATGGCACCAGAGGGTTTGGGGGCCAGGGCGCAACTGGGCTAGCCCCTCCTCCCGGGAGTCGGGGAGGCCCGGCCTTCCTAGTGCCCAGGCCACGGCTCCGGGGAGAAACCCGCCATGGAGGGCACGCGGGAGGCCCTCTGCCTGAGGTGGCAGGTGTCACGCCAGGGCCACTGCAAGCCTGGCTCGGCTTGCCTGCTTTCTCCAAAGGAGGCTGGCCGACCAGCCGAACCTGGCACCTGGGCCAGGCCCCTTCCAAGGGGACGAGTTGCAGAGGATAGAGCCCTGGGGGCGGCTGCCAAGTCTCCTGGGGCGTGTGCTGGGCCCCCGTCAGAGGAGGAAGCAGCCTGGTAAACGGTGTGCCAGGCCTGAGATCTGGAGGCCTCCCACAGCCGGGTCCCTGTCCTGCCCAGGCCCCCCGAGGGAGGACGATGGTCGGGCAGTGGCGAGCGGGGTGGGGCTGGCGCCGAGCCTGCCCTTGGATGCCCCGGGGAAGGGCGCTGGGGGATGGGCTGCCCCTGGCCAGGTCTGAGGGACCGACCCAGCTCGGGGCTGTCGGGGGCAGAGAGAGAACCCCCCTCCGCCCTTTCCCTTCAGGTTCTTAGGGCTGGCCAAATCCTTCCCAAGACAGCTTGTCTGGAGAAAATCAGACCCAGCTGAAGAACATGTGTCCATGGGGGAAACCCGGGAAACTGAGTCTCCCCACACAATAGCAGAGATTCTCATCTTGCATCCTCTCCTGAGCTAATGACAAAGGTGGATGTCCCGGGTGGGACTGTGGAATGGGAGAGGGGAGGAAGTCTATTGTCATGCAGAGGGACATGGAAAGACTTGTCTGAAGCTTATCCCCTGCACTGGGGTCAGGTCGGGAAGGGACGGTACAGAGGTGAGCAGGAACCAACCGGCCTCTCTGTGGTGGGGCTGGCCCCGGGGCAGGCGTGGGGGTGATGGCTGGAAGTGGGATGGCGCGTGAGTTGGCAGCAGCCAGCGGTGGAGGCAGAGACTCAGAGGTCAGGGATCTCTCTCTCTGTCTCTGTCTCTCTCTCTCTCCCTCAGGGAGCTGAGGAGAGTAAGGTGGCGCCCCCTGCCCACCTCGCCTACCTCTCCATGGGCCCTTCTTTCTCTGGCCGCTCCGGGAGCCCTGCGGGCTTGGGTTCAAGCCCCCACACACCGCACAGGCCAAGGGCGCATGCGCGACCGCAGGGGCCTAGGGCTGCCCTCGGGGGGGGGGGGTCCTCAGTGAAGGCCCCGCCCTCCCTCCAGGCTCTGACCCAGCTGCAGCTCTTCCATCGCCGCCCTTCTGGACTCGGCTTCAGCTGTCTCCCTCCCCTCCCCCACTCCCACTCAGCTTGCAGGCCGCTTCCCTGCCTTGAAAGCATTGCTCTGGCCCTGAGGGCCACAGACCTACTGGGCTTCAAGCTCAAGGCTCTGCCTGGGCCTGCTGCTTCGGCCAGGGGCTCACTTTTTCCTGGAAAGAGAAGGCATGGCCTCACCCCACGCCTGCACTTTGCCACGGCAGGCAGCCCAGATGTAGGAAAGCCTCTGTGGAGTCAGAAGTGCCGAGACAGGCAGATGGCACCAGAGGGTTTGGGGGCCAGGGCGCAACTGGGCTAGCCCCTCCTCCCGGGAGTCGGGGAGGCCCGGCCTTCCTAGTGCCCAGGCCACGGCTCCGGGGAGAAACCCGCCATGGAGGGCACGCGGGAGGCCCTCTGCCTGAGGTGGCAGGTGTCACGCCAGGGCCACTGCAAGCCTGGCTCGGCTTGCCTGCTTTCTCCAAAGGAGGCTGGCCGACCAGCCGAACCTGGCACCTGGGCCAGGCCCCTTCCAAGGGGACGAGTTCCAGAGGATAGAGCCCTGGGGGCGGCTGCCAAGTCTCCTGGGGCGTGTGCTGGGCCCCCGTCAGAGGAGGAAGCAGCCTGGTAAACGGTGTGCCAGGCCTGAGATCTGGAGGCCTCCCACAGCCGGGTCCCTGTCCTGCCCAGGCCCCCCGAGGGAGGACGATGGTCGGGCAGTGGCGAGCGGGGTGGGGCTGGCGCCGAGCCTGCCCTTGGATGCCCCGGGGAAGGGCGCTGGGGGATGGGCTGCCCCTGGCCAGATCTGAGGGACCGACCCAGCTCGGGGCTGTCGGGGGCAGAGAGAGAACCCCCCTCCGCCCTTTCCCTTCAGGTTCTTAGGGCTGGCCAAATCCTTCCCAAGACAGCTTGTCTGGAGAAAATCAGACCCAGCTGAAGAACATGTGTCCATGGGGGAAACCCGGGAAACTGAGTCTCCCCACACAATAGCAGAGATTCTCATCTTGCATCCTCTCCTGAGCTAATGACAAAGGTGGATGTCCCGGGTGGGCCTGTGGAATGGGAGAGGGGAGGAAGTCTATTGTCATGCAGAGGGACATGGAAAGACTTGTCTGAAGCTTATCCCCTGCACTGGGGTCAGGTCGGGAAGGGACGGCACAGAGGTGAGCAGGAACCAACCGGCCTCTCTGTGGTGGGGCTGGCCCCGGGGCAGGCGTGGGGGTGATGGCTGGAAGTGGGATGGCGCGTGAGTTGGCACCAGCCAGCGGTGGAGGCAGAGACTCAGAGGTCAGGGATCTCTCTCTCTGTCTCTGTCTCTCTCTCTCTCCCTCAGGGAGCTGAGGAGAGTAAGGTGGCGCCCCCTGCCCACCTCGCCTACCTCTCCATGGGCCCTTCTTTCTCTGGCCGCTCCGGGAGCCCTGCGGGCTTGGGTTCAAGCCCCCACACACCGCACAGGCCAAGGGCGCATGCGCGACCGCCGGGGCCTAGGGCTGCCCTCGGGGGGGGGGTCCTCAGTGAAGGCCCCGCCCTCCCTCCAGGCTCTGACCCAGCTGCAGCTCTTCCATCGCCGCCCTTCTGGACTCGGCTTCAGCTGTCTCCCTCCCCTCCCCCACTCCCACTCAGCTTGCAGGCCGCTTCCCTGCCTTGAAAGCATTGCTCTGGCCCTGAGGGCCACAGACCTACTGGGCTTCAAGCTCAAGGCTCTGCCTGGGCCTGCTGCTTCGGCCAGGGGCTCATTTTTTCCTGGAAAGACAAAGCCATGCCCTCACCCCACGCCTGCACTTTGCCACGGCAGGCAGCCCAGATGTAGGAAAGGCTCTGTGGAGTCAGAAGTGCCGAGACAGGCAGATGGCACCAGAGGGTTTGGGGGCCAGGGCGCAACTGGGCTAGCCCCTCCTCCCGGGAGTCGGGGAGGCCCGGCCTTCCTAGTGCCCAGGCCACGGCTCCGGGGAGAAACCCGCCATGGAGGGCACGCGGGAGGCCCTCTGCCTGAGGTGGCAGGTGTCACGCCAGGGCCACTGCAAGCCTGGCTCGGCTTGCCTGCTTTCTCCAAAGGAGGCTGACCGACCAGCCGAACCTGGCACCTGGGCCAGGCCCCTTCCAAGGGGACGAGTTCCAGAGGATAGAGCCCTGGGGGTGGCTGCCAAGTCTCCTGGGGCGTATGCTGGGCCCCCGTCAGAGGAGGAAGCAGCCTGGTAAACGGTGTGCCAGACGTGAGATCTGGAGGCCTCCCACAGCCGGGTCCCTGTCCTGCCCAGGCCCCCCGAGGGAGGACGATGGTCGGGCAGTGGCGAGCGGGGTGGGGCTGGCGCCGAGCCTGCCCTTGGATGCCCTGGGGAAGGGCGCCGGGGGATGGGCTGCCCCTGGCCAGGTCTGAGATACCGACCCAGCTCGGGGCTGTCGGGGGCAGAGAGAGAACCCCCCTCCGCCCTTTCCCTTCAGGTTCTTAGGGCTGGCCAAATCCTTCCCAAGACAGCTTGTCTGGAGAAAATCAGACCCAGCTGAAGAACATGTGTCCATGGGGGAAACCCGGGAAACTGAGTCTCCCCACACAATAGCAGAGATTCTCATCTTGCATCCTCTCCTGAGCTAATGACAAAGGTGGATGTCCCGGGTGGGCCTGTGGAATGGGAGAGGGGAGGAAGTCTATTGTCATGCAGAGGGACATGGAAAGACTTGTCTGAAGCTTATCCCCTGCACTGGGGTCAGGTCGGGAAGGGACGGCACAGAGGTGAGCAGGAACCAACCGGCCTCTCTGTGGTGGGGCTGGCCCCGGGGCAGGCGTGGGGGTGATGGCTGGAAGTGGGATGGCGCGTGAGTTGGCAGCAGCCAGCGGTGGAGGCAGAGACTCAGAGGTCAGGGATCTCTCTCTCTGTCTCTGTCTCTCTCTCTCTCCCTCAGGGAGCTGAGGAGAGTAAGGTGGCGCCCCCTGCCCACCTCGCCTACCTCTCCATGGGCCCTTCTTTCTCTGGCCGCTCCGGGAGCCCTGCGGGCTTGGGTTCAAGCCCCCACACACCGCACAGGCCAAGGGCGCATGCGCGACCGCCGGGGCCTAGGGCTGCCCTCGGGGGGGGGGTCCTCAGTGAAGGCCCCGCCCTCCCTCCAGGCTCTGACCCAGCTGCAGCTCTTCCATCGCCGCCCTTCTGGACTGGGCTTCAGCTGTCTCCCTCCCCTCCCCCACTCCCACTCAGCTTGCAGGCCGCTTCCCTGCCTTGAAAGCATTGCTCTGGCCCTGAGGGCCACAGACCTACTGGGCTTCAAGCTCAAGGCTCTGCCTGGGCCTGCTGCTTCGGCCAGGGGCTCACTTTTTCCTGGAAAGAGAAGGCATGGCCTCACCCCACGCCTGCACTTTGCCACGGCAGGCAGCCCAGATGTAGGAAAGGCTCTGTGGAGTCAGAAGTGCCGAGACAGGCAGATGGCACCAGAGGGTTTGGGGGCCAGGGCGCAACTGGGCTAGCCCCTCCTCCCGGGAGTCGGGGAGGCCCGGCCTTCCTAGTGCCCAGGCCACGGCTCCGGGGAGAAACCCGCCATGGAGGGCACGCGGGAGGCCCTCTGCCTGAGGTGGCAGGTGTCACGCCAGGGCCACTGCAAGCCTGGCTCGGCTTGCCTGCTTTCTCCAAAGGAGGCTGGCCGACCAGCCGAACCTGGCACCTGGGCCAGGCCCCTTCCAAGGGGACGAGTTCCAGAGGATAGAGCCCTGGGGGCGGCTGCCATGTCTCCTGGGGCGTGTGCTGGGCCCCCGTCAGAGGAGGAAGCAGCCTGGTAAACGGTGTGCCAGGCCTGAGATCTGGAGGCCTCCCACAGCCGGGTCCCTGTCCTGCCCAGGCCCCCCGAGGGAGGACGATGGTCGGGCAGTGGCGAGCGGGGTGGGGCTGGCGCCGAGCCTGCCCTTGGATGCCCCGGGGAAGGGCGCCGGGGGATGGGCTGCCCCTGGCCAGGTCTGAGGGACCGACCCAGCTCGGGGCTGTCGGGGGCAGAGAGAGAACCCCCCTCCGCCCTTTCCCTTCAGGTTCTTAGGGCTGGCCAAATCCTTCCCAAGACAGCTTGTCTGGAGAAAATCAGACCCAGCTGAAGAACATGTGTCCATGGGGGAAACCCGGGAAACTGAGTCTCCCCACACAATAGCAGAGATTCTCATCTTGCATCCTCTCCTGAGCTAATGACAAAGGTGGATGTCCCGGGTGGGCCTGTGCAATGGGAGAGGGGAGGAAGTCTATTGTCATGCAGAGGGACATGGAAAGACTTGTCTGAAGCTTATCCCCTGCACTGGGGTCAGGTCGGGAAGGGACGGCACAGAGGTGAGCAGGAACCAACCGGCCTCTCTGTGGTGGGGCTGGCCCCGGGGCAGGCGTGGGGGTGATGGCTGGAAGTGGGATGGCGCGTGAGTTGGCACCAGCCAGCGGTGGAGGCAGAGACTCAGAGGTCAGGGATCTCTCTCTCTGTCTCTGTCTCTCTCTCTCTCCCTCAGGGAGCTGAGGAGAGTAAGGTGGCGCCCCCTGCCCACCTCGCCTACCTCTCCATGGGCCCTTCTTTCTCTGGCCGCTCCGGGAGCCCTGCGGGCTTGGGTTCAAGCCCCCACACACCGCACAGGCCAAGGGCGCATGCGCGACCGCCGGGGCCTAGGGCTGCCCTCGGGGGGGGGGGGTCCTCAGTGAAGGCCCCGCCCTCCCTCCAGGCTCTGACCCAGCTGCAGCTCTTCCATCGCCGCCCTTCTGGACTCGGCTTCAGCTGTCTCCCTCCCCTCCCCCACTCCCACTCAGCTTGCAGGCCGCTTCCCTGCCTTGAAAGCATTGCTCTGGCCCTGAGGGCCACAGACCTACTGGGCTTCAAGCTCAAGGCTCTGCCTGGGCCTGCTGCTTCGGCCAGGGGCTCACTTTTTCCTGGAAAGAGAAGGCATGGCCTCACCCCACGCCTGCACTTTGCCACGGCAGGCAGCCCAGATGTAGGAAAGGCTCTGTGGAGTCAGAAGTGCCGAGACAGGCAGATGGCACCAGAGGGTTTGGGGGCCAGGGCGCAACTGGGCTAGCCCCTCCTCCCGGGAGTCGGGGAGGCCCGGCCTTCCTAGTGCCCAGGCCACGGCTCCGGGGAGAAACCCGCCATGGAGGGCACGCGGGAGGCCCTCTGCCTGAGGTGGCAGGTGTCACGCCAGGGCCACTGCAAGCCTGGCTCGGCTTGCCTGCTTTCTCCAAAGGAGGCTGGCCGACCAGCCGAACCTGGCACCTGGGCCAGGCCCCTTCCAAGGGGACGAGTTCCAGAGGATAGAGCCCTGGGGGCGGCTGCCATGTCTCCTGGGGCGTGTGCTGGGCCCCCGTCAGAGGAGGAAGCAGCCTGGTAAACGGTGTGCCAGGCCTGAGATCTGGAGGCCTCCCACAGCCGGGTCCCTGTCCTGCCCAGGCCCCCCGAGGGAGGACGATGGTCGGGCAGTGGCGAGCGGGGTGGGGCTGGCGCCGAGCCTGCCCTTGGATGCCCCGGGGAAGGGCGCCGGGGGATGGGCTGCCCCTGGCCAGGTCTGAGGGACCGACCCAGCTCGGGGCTGTCGGGGGCAGAGAGAGAACCCCCCTCCGCCCTTTCCCTTCAGGTTCTTAGGGCTGGCCAAATCCTTCCCAAGACAGCTTGTCTGGAGAAAATCAGACCCAGCTGAAGAACATGTGTCCATGGGGGAAACCCGGGAAACTGAGTCTCCCCACACAATAGCAGAGATTCTCATCTTGCATCCTCTCCTGAGCTAATGACAAAGGTGGATGTCCCGGGTGGGCCTGTGGAATGGGAGAGGGGAGGAAGTCTATTGTCATGCAGAGGGACATGGAAAGACTTGTCTGAAGCTTATCCCCTGCACTGGGGTCAGGTCGGGAAGGGACGGCACAGAGGTGAGCAGGAACCAACCGGCCTCTCTGTGGTGGGGCTGGCCCCGGGGCAGGCGTGGGGGTGATGGCTGGAAGTGGGATGGCGCGTGAGTTGGCACCAGCCAGCGGTGGAGGCAGAGACTCAGAGGTCAGGGATCTCTCTCTCTGTCTCTGTCTCTCTCTCTCTCCCTCAGGGAGCTGAGGAGAGTAAGGTGGCGCCCCCTGCCCACCTCGCCTACCTCTCCATGGGCCCTTCTTTCTCTGGCCGCTCCGGGAGCCCTGCGGGCTTGGGTTCAAGCCCCCACACACCGCACAGGCCAAGGGCGCATGCGCGACCGCCGGGGCCTAGGGCTGCCCTCGGGGGGGGGGGTCCTCAGTGAAGGCCCCGCCCTCCCTCCAGGCTCTGACCCAGCTGCAGCTCTTCCATCGCCGCCCTTCTGGACTCGGCTTCAGCTGTCTCCCTCCCCTCCCCCACTCCCACTCAGCTTGCAGGCCGCTTCCCTGCCTTGAAAGCATTGCTCTGGCCCTGAGGGCCACAGACCTACTGGGCTTCAAGCTCAAGGCTCTGCCTGGGCCTGCTGCTTCGGCCAGGGGCTCACTTTTTCCTGGAAAGAGAAGGCATGGCCTCACCCCACGCCTGCACTTTGCCACGGCAGGCAGCCCAGATGTAGGAAAGGCTCTGTGGAGTCAGAAGTGCCGAGACAGGCAGATGGCACCAGAGGGTTTGGGGGCCAGGGCGCAACTGGGCTAGCCCCTCCTCCCGGGAGTCGGGGAGGCCCGGCCTTCCTAGTGCCCAGGCCACGGCTCCGGGGAGAAACCCGCCATGGAGGGCACGCGGGAGGCCCTCTGCCTGAGGTGGCAGGTGTCACGCCAGGGCCACTGCAAGCCTGGCTCGGCTTGCCTGCTTTCTCCAAAGGAGGCTGGCCGACCAGCCGAACCTGGCACCTGGGCCAGGCCCCTTCCAAGGGGACGAGTTGCAGAGGATAGAGCCCTGGGGGCGGCTGCCAAGTCTCCTGGGGCGTGTGCTGGGCCCCCGTCAGAGGAGGAAGCAGCCTGGTAAACGGTGTGCCAGGCCTGAGATCTGGAGGCCTCCCACAGCCGGGTCCCTGTCCTGCCCAGGCCCCCCGAGGGAGGACGATGGTCGGGCAGTGGCGAGCGGGGTGGGGCTGGCGCCGAGCCTGCCCTTGGATGCCCCGGGGAAGGGCGCCGGGGGATGGGCTGCCCCTGGCCAGGTCTGAGGGACCGACCCAGCTCGGGGCTGTCGGGGGCAGAGAGAGAACCCCCCTCCGCCCTTTCCCTTCAGGTTCTTAGGGCTGGCCAAATCCTTCCCAAGACAGCTTGTCTGGAGAAAATCAGACCCAGCTGAAGAACATGTGTCCATGGGGGAAACCCGGGAAACTGAGTCTCCCCACACAATAGCAGAGATTCTCATCTTGCATCCTCTCCTGAGCTAATGACAAAGGTGGATGTCCCGGGTGGGCCTGTGGAATGGGAGAGGGGAGGAAGTCTATTGTCATGCAGAGGGACATGGAAAGACTTGTCTGAAGCTTATCCCCTGCACTGGGGTCAGGTCGGGAAGGGACGGTACAGAGGTGAGCAGGAACCAACCGGCCTCTCTGTGGTGGGGCTGGCCCCGGGGCAGGCGTGGGGGTGATGGCTGGAAGTGGGATGGCGCGTGAGTTGGCAGCAGCCAGCGGTGGAGGCAGAGACTCAGAGGTCAGGGATCTCTCTCTCTGTCTCTGTCTCTCTCTCTCTCCCTCAGGGAGCTGAGGAGAGTAAGGTGGCGCCCCCTGCCCACCTCGCCTACCTCTCCATGGGCCCTTCTTTCTCTGGCCGCTCCGGGAGCCCTGCGGGCTTGGGTTCAAGCCCCCACACACCGCACAGGCCAAGGGCGCATGCGCGACCGCAGGGGCCTAGGGCTGCCCTCGGGGGGGGGGGGGTCCTCAGTGAAGGCCCCGCCCTCCCTCCAGGCTCTGACCCAGCTGCAGCTCTTCCATCGCCGCCCTTCTGGACTCGGCTTCAGCTGTCTCCCTCCCCTCCCCCACTCCCACTCAGCTTGCAGGCCGCTTCCCTGCCTTGAAAGCATTGCTCTGGCCCTGAGGGCCACAGACCTACTGGGCTTCAAGCTCAAGGCTCTGCCTGGGCCTGCTGCTTCGGCCAGGGGCTCACTTTTTCCTGGAAAGAGAAGGCATGGCCTCACCCCACGCCTGCACTTTGCCACGGCAGGCAGCCCAGATGTAGGAAAGGCTCTGTGGAGTCAGAAGTGCCGAGACAGGCAGATGGCACCAGAGGGTTTGGGGGCCAGGGCGCAACTGGGCTAGCCCCTCCTCCCGGGAGTCGGGGAGGCCCGGCCTTCCTAGTGCCCAGGCCACGGCTCCGGGGAGAAACCCGCCATGGAGGGCACGCGGGAGGCCCTCTGCCTGAGGTGGCAGGTGTCACGCCAGGGCCACTGCAAGCCTGGCTCGGCTTGCCTGCTTTCTCCAAAGGAGGCTGGCCGACCAGCCGAACCTGGCACCTGGGCCAGGCCCCTTCCAAGGGGACGAGTTCCAGAGGATAGAGCCCTGGGGGCGGCTGCCATGTCTCCTGGGGCGTGTGCTGGGCCCCCGTCAGAGGAGGAAGCAGCCTGGTAAACGGTGTGCCAGGCCTGAGATCTGGAGGCCTCCCACAGCCGGGTCCCTGTCCTGCCCAGGCCCCCCGAGGGAGGACGATGGTCGGGCAGTGGCGAGCGGGGTGGGGCTGGCGCCGAGCCTGCCCTTGGATGCCCCGGGGAAGGGCGCCGGGGGATGGGCTGCCCCTGGCCAGGTCTGAGGGACCGACCCAGCTCGGGGCTGTCGGGGGCAGAGAGAGAACCCCCCTCCGCCCTTTCCCTTCAGGTTCTTAGGGCTGGCCAAATCCTTCCCAAGACAGCTTGTCTGGAGAAAATCAGACCCAGCTGAAGAACATGTGTCCATGGGGGAAACCCGGGAAACTGAGTCTCCCCACACAATAGCAGAGATTCTCATCTTGCATCCTCTCCTGAGCTAATGACAAAGGTGGATGTCCCGGGTGGGCCTGTGGAATGGGAGAGGGGAGGAAGTCTATTGTCATGCAGAGGGACATGGAAAGACTTGTCTGAAGCTTATCCCCTGCACTGGGGTCAGGTCGGGAAGGGACAGCACAGAGGTGAGCAGGAACCAACCGGCCTCTCTGTGGTGGGGCTGGCCCCGGGGCAGGCGTGGGGGTGATGGCTGGAAGTGGGATGGCGCGTGAGTTGGCACCAGCCAGCGGTGGAGGCAGAGACTCAGAGGTCAGGGATCTCTCTCTCTGTCTCTGTCTCTCTCTCTCTCCCTCAGGGAGCTGAGGAGAGTAAGGTGGCGCCCCCTGCCCACCTCGCCTACCTCTCCATGGGCCCTTCTTTCTCTGGCCGCTCCGGGAGCCCTGCGGGCTTGGGTTCAAGCCCCCACACACCGCACAGGCCAAGGGCGCATGCGCGACCGCCGGGGCCTAGGGCTGCCCTCGGGGGGGGGGGGTCCTCAGTGAAGGCCCCGCCCTCCCTCCAGGCTCTGACCCAGCTGCAGCTCTTCCATCGCCGCCCTTCTGGACTCGGCTTCAGCTGTCTCCCTCCCCTCCCCCACTCCCACTCAGCTTGCAGGCCGCTTCCCTGCCTTGAAAGCATTGCTCTGGCCCTGAGGGCCACAGACCTACTGGGCTTCAAGCTCAAGGCTCTGCCTGGGCCTGCTGCTTCGGCCAGGGGCTCACTTTTTCCTGGAAAGAGAAGGCATGGCCTCACCCCACGCCTGCACTTTGCCACGGCAGGCAGCCCAGATGTAGGAAAGGCTCTGTGGAGTCAGAAGTGCCGAGACAGGCAGATGGCACCAGAGGGTTTGGGGGCCAGGGCGCAACTGGGCTAGCCCCTCCTCCCGGGAGTCGGGGAGGCCCGGCCTTCCTAGTGCCCAGGCCACGGCTCCGGGGAGAAACCCGCCATGGAGGGCACGCGGGAGGCCCTCTGCCTGAGGTGGCAGGTGTCACGCCAGGGCCACTGCAAGCCTGGCTCGGCTTGCCTGCTTTCTCCAAAGGAGGCTGGCCGACCAGCCGAACCTGGCACCTGGGCCAGGCCCCTTCCAAGGGGACGAGTTCCAGAGGATAGAGCCCTGGGGGCGGCTGCCAAGTCTCCTGGGGCGTGTGCTGGGCCCCCGTCAGAGGAGGAAGCAGCCTGGTAAACGGTGTGCCAGGCCTGAGATCTGGAGGCCTCCCACAGCCGGGTCCCTGTCCTGCCCAGGCCCCCCGAGGGAGGACGATGGTCGGGCAGTGGCGAGCGGGGTGGGGCTGGCGCCGAGCCTGCCCTTGGATGCCCCGGGGAAGGGCGCCGGGGGATGGGCTGCCCCTGGCCAGGTCTGAGGGACCGACCCAGCTCGGGGCTGTCGGGGGCAGAGAGAGAACCCCCCTCCGCCCTTTCCCTTCAGGTTCTTAGGGCTGGCCAAATCCTTCCCAAGACAGCTTGTCTGGAGAAAATCAGACCCAGCTGAAGAACATGTGTCCATGGGGGAAACCCGGGAAACTGAGTCTCCCCACACAATAGCAGAGATTCTCATCTTGCATCCTCTCCTGAGCTAATGACAAAGGTGGATGTCCCGGGTGGGCCTGTGGAATGGGAGAGGGGAGGAAGTCTATTGTCATGCAGAGGGACATGGAAAGACTTGTCTGAAGCTTATCCCCTGCACTGGGGTCAGGTCGGGAAGGGACAGCACAGAGGTGAGCAGGAACCAACCGGCCTCTCTGTGGTGGGGCTGGCCCCGGGGCAGGCGTGGGGGTGATGGCTGGAAGTGGGATGGCGCGTGAGTTGGCACCAGCCAGCGGTGGAGGCAGAGACTCAGAGGTCAGGGATCTCTCTCTCTGTCTCTGTCTCTCTCTCTCTCCCTCAGGGAGCTGAGGAGAGTAAGGTGGCGCCCCCTGCCCACCTCGCCTACCTCTCCATGGGCCCTTCTTTCTCTGGCCGCTCCGGGAGCCCTGCGGGCTTGGGTTCAAGCCCCCACACACCGCACAGGCCAAGGGCGCATGCGCGACCGCCGGGGCCTAGGGCTGCCCTGGGGGGGGGGGGGTCCTCAGTGAAGGCCCCGCCCTCCCTCCAGGCTCTGACCCAGCTGCAGCTCTTCCATCGCCGCCCTTCTGGACTCGGCTTCAGCTGTCTCCCTCCCCTCCCCCACTCCCACTCAGCTTGCAGGCCGCTTCCCTGCCTTGAAAGCATTGCTCTGGCCCTGAGGGCCACAGACCTACTGGGCTTCAAGCTCAAGGCTCTGCCTGGGCCTGCTGCTTCGGCCAGGGGCTCACTTTTTCCTGGAAAGAGAAGGCATGGCCTCACCCCACGCCTGCACTTTGCCACGGCAGGCAGCCCAGATGTAGGAAAGGCTCTGTGGAGTCAGAAGTGCCGAGACAGGCAGATGGCACCAGAGGGTTTGGGGGCCAGGGCGCAACTGGGCTAGCCCCTCCTCCCGGGAGTCGGGGAGGCCCGGCCTTCCTAGTGCCCAGGCCACGGCTCCGGGGAGAAACCCGCCATGGAGGGCACGCGGGAGGCCCTCTGCCTGAGGTGGCAGGTGTCACGCCAGGGCCACTGCAAGCCTGGCTCGGCTTGCCTGCTTTCTCCAAAGGAGGCTGGCCGACCAGCCGAACCTGGCACCTGGGCCAGGCCCCTTCCAAGGGGACGAGTTGCAGAGGATAGAGCCCTGGGGGCGGCTGCCAAGTCTCCTGGGGCGTGTGCTGGGCCCCCGTCAGAGGAGGAAGCAGCCTGGTAAACGGTGTGCCAGGCCTGAGATCTGGAGGCCTCCCACAGCCGGGTCCCTGTCCTGCCCAGGCCCCCCGAGGGAGGACGATGGTCGGGCAGTGGCGAGCGGGGTGGGGCTGGCGCCGAGCCTGCCCTTGGATGCCCCGGGGAAGGGCGCCGGGGGATGGGCTGCCCCTGGCCAGGTCTGAGGGACCGACCCAGCTCGGGGCTGTCGGGGGCAGAGAGAGAACCCCCCTCCGCCCTTTCCCTTCAGGTTCTTAGGGCTGGCCAAATCCTTCCCAAGACAGCTTGTCTGGAGAAAATCAGACCCAGCTGAAGAACATGTGTCCATGGGGGAAACCCGGGAAACTGAGTCTCCCCACACAATAGCAGAGATTCTCATCTTGCATCCTCTCCTGAGCTAATGACAAAGGTGGATGTCCCGGGTGGGCCTGTGGAATGGGAGAGGGGAGGAAGTCTATTGTCATGCAGAGGGACATGGAAAGACTTGTCTGAAGCTTATCCCCTGCACTGGGGTCAGGTCGGGAAGGGACAGCACAGAGGTGAGCAGGAACCAACCGGCCTCTCTGTGGTGGGGCTGGCCCCGGGGCAGGCGTGGGGGTGATGGCTGGAAGTGGGATGGCGCGTGAGTTGGCACCAGCCAGCGGTGGAGGCAGAGACTCAGAGGTCAGGGATCTCTCTCTCTGTCTCTGTCTCTCTCTCTCTCCCTCAGGGAGCTGAGGAGAGTAAGGTGGCGCCCCCTGCCCACCTCGCCTACCTCTCCATGGGCCCTTCTTTCTCTGGCCGCTCCGGGAGCCCTGCGGGCTTGGGTTCAAGCCCCCACACACCGCACAGGCCAAGGGCGCATGCGCGACCGCCGGGGCCTAGGGCTGCCCTCGGGGGGGGGGGGTCCTCAGTGAAGGCCCCGCCCTCCCTCCAGGCTCTGACCCAGCTGCAGCTCTTCCATCGCCGCCCTTCTGGACTCGGCTTCAGCTGTCTCCCTCCCCTCCCCCACTCCCACTCAGCTTGCAGGCCGCTTCCCTGCCTTGAAAGCATTGCTCTGGCCCTGAGGGCCACAGACCTACTGGGCTTCAAGCTCAAGGCTCTGCCTGGGCCTGCTGCTTCGGCCAGGGGCTCACTTTTTCCTGGAAAGAGAAGGCATGGCCTCACCCCACGCCTGCACTTTGCCACGGCAGGCAGCCCAGATGTAGGAAAGGCTCTGTGGAGTCAGAAGTGCCGAGACAGGCAGATGGCACCAGAGGGTTTGGGGGCCAGGGCGCAACTGGGCTAGCCCCTCCTCCCGGGAGTCGGGGAGGCCCGGCCTTCCTAGTGCCCAGGCCACGGCTCCGGGGAGAAACCCGCCATGGAGGGCACGCGGGAGGCCCTCTGCCTGAGGTGGCAGGTGTCACGCCAGGGCCACTGCAAGCCTGGCTCGGCTTGCCTGCTTTCTCCAAAGGAGGCTGGCCGACCAGCCGAACCTGGCACCTGGGCCAGGCCCCTTCCAAGGGGACGAGTTGCAGAGGATAGAGCCCTGGGGGCGGCTGCCAAGTCTCCTGGGGCGTGTGCTGGGCCCCCGTCAGAGGAGGAAGCAGCCTGGTAAACGGTGTGCCAGGCCTGAGATCTGGAGGCCTCCCACAGCCGGGTCCCTGTCCTGCCCAGGCCCCCCGAGGGAGGACGATGGTCGGGCAGTGGCGAGCGGGGTGGGGCTGGCGCCGAGCCTGCCCTTGGATGCCCCGGGGAAGGGCGCCGGGGGATGGGCTGCCCCTGGCCAGGTCTGAGGGACCGACCCAGCTCGGGGCTGTCGGGGGCAGAGAGAGAACCCCCCTCCGCCCTTTCCCTTCAGGTTCTTAGGGCTGGCCAAATCCTTCCCAAGACAGCTTGTCTGGAGAAAATCAGACCCAGCTGAAGAACATGTGTCCATGGGGGAAACCCGGGAAACTGAGTCTCCCCACACAATAGCAGAGATTCTCATCTTGCATCCTCTCCTGAGCTAATGACAAAGGTGGATGTCCCGGGTGGGCCTGTGGAATGGGAGAGGGGAGGAAGTCTATTGTCATGCAGAGGGACATGGAAAGACTTGTCTGAAGCTTATCCCCTGCACTGGGGTCAGATCGGGAAGGGACGGTACAGAGGTGAGCAGGAACCAACCTGCCTCTCTGTGGTGGGGCTGGCCCCGGGGCAGGCGTGGGGGTGATGGCTGGAAGTGGGATGGCGCGTGAGTTGGCAGCAGCCAGCGGTGGAGGCAGAGACTCAGAGGTCAGGGATCTCTCTCTCTGTCTCTGTCTCTCTCTCTCTCCCTCAGGGAGCTGAGGAGAGTAAGGTGGCGCCCCCTGCCCACCTCGCCTACCTCTCCATGGGCCCTTCTTTCTCTGGCCGCTCCGGGAGCCCTGCGGGCTTGGGTTCAAGCCCCCACACACCGCACAGTCCAAGGGCGCATGCGCGACCGCCGGGGCCTAGGGCTGCCCTCGGGGGGGGGGGGGTCCTCAGTGAAGGCCCCGCCCTCCCTCCAGGCTCTGACCCAGCTGCAGCTCTTCCATCGCCGCCCTTCTGGACTCGGCTTCAGCTGTCTCCCTCCCCTCCCCCACTCCCACTCAGCTTGCAGGCCGCTTCCCTGCCTTGAAAGCATTGCTCTGGCCCTGAGGGCCACAGACCTACTGGGCTTCAAGCTCAAGGCTCTGCCTGGGCCTGCTGCTTCGGCCAGGGGCTCACTTTTTCCTGGAAAGAGAAGGCATGGCCTCACCCCACGCCTGCACTTTGCCACGGCAGGCAGCCCAGATGTAGGAAAGCCTCTGTGGAGTCAGAAGTGCCGAGACAGGCAGATGGCACCAGAGGGTTTGGGGGCCAGGGCGCAACTGGGCTAGCCCCTCCTCCCGGGAGTCGGGGAGGCCCGGCCTTCCTAGTGCCCAGGCCACGGCTCCGGGGAGAAACCCGCCATGGAGGGCACGCGGGAGGCCCTCTGCCTGAGGTGGCAGGTGTCACGCCAGGGCCACTGCAAGCCTGGCTCGGCTTGCCTGCTTTCTCCAAAGGAGGCTGGCCGACCAGCCGAACCTGGCACCTGGGCCAGGCCCCTTCCAAGGGGACGAGTTGCAGAGGATAGAGCCCTGGGGGCGGCTGCCAAGTCTCCTGGGGCGTGTGCTGGGCCCCCGTCAGAGGAGGAAGCAGCCTGGTAAACGGTGTGCCAGGCCTGAGATCTGGAGGCCTCCCACAGCCGGGTCCCTGTCCTGCCCAGGCCCCCCGAGGGAGGACGATGGTCGGGCAGTGGCGAGCGGGGTGGGGCTGGCGCCGAGCCTGCCCTTGGATGCCCCGGGGAAGGGCGCTGGGGGATGGGCTGCCCCTGGCCAGGTCTGAGGGACCGACCCAGCTCGGGGCTGTCGGGGGCAGAGAGAGAACCCCCCTCCGCCCTTTCCCTTCAGGTTCTTAGGGCTGGCCAAATCCTTCCCAAGACAGCTTGTCTGGAGAAAATCAGACCCAGCTGAAGAACATGTGTCCATGGGGGAAACCCGGGAAACTGAGTCTCCCCACACAATAGCAGAGATTCTCATCTTGCATCCTCTCCTGAGCTAATGACAAAGGTGGATGTCCCGGGTGGGCCTGTGGAATGGGAGAGGGGAGGAAGTCTATTGTCATGCAGAGGGACATGGAAAGACTTGTCTGAAGCTTATCCCCTGCACTGGGGTCAGGTCGGGAAGGGACAGCACAGAGGTGAGCAGGAACCAACCGGCCTCTCTGTGGTGGGGCTGGCCCCGGGGCAGGCGTGGGGGTGATGGCTGGAAGTGGGATGGCGCGTGAGTTGGCACCAGCCAGCGGTGGAGGCAGAGACTCAGAGGTCAGGGATCTCTCTCTCTGTCTCTGTCTCTCTCTCTCTCCCTCAGGGAGCTGAGGAGAGTAAGGTGGCGCCCCCTGCCCACCTCGCCTACCTCTCCATGGGCCCTTCTTTCTCTGGCCGCTCCGGGAGCCCTGCGGGCTTGGGTTCAAGCCCCCACACACCGCACAGGCCAAGGGCGCATGCGCGACCGCCGGGGCCTAGGGCTGCCCTGGGGGGGGGGGGGTCCTCAGTGAAGGCCCCGCCCTCCCTCCAGGCTCTGACCCAGCTGCAGCTCTTCCATCGCCGCCCTTCTGGACTCGGCTTCAGCTGTCTCCCTCCCCTCCCCCACTCCCACTCAGCTTGCAGGCCGCTTCCCTGCCTTGAAAGCATTGCTCTGGCCCTGAGGGCCACAGACCTACTGGGCTTCAAGCTCAAGGCTCTGCCTGGGCCTGCTGCTTCGGCCAGGGGCTCACTTTTTCCTGGAAAGAGAAGGCATGGCCTCACCCCACGCCTGCACTTTGCCACGGCAGGCAGCCCAGATGTAGGAAAGGCTCTGTGGAGTCAGAAGTGCCGAGACAGGCAGATGGCACCAGAGGGTTTGGGGGCCAGGGCGCAACTGGGCTAGCCCCTCCTCCCGGGAGTCGGGGAGGCCCGGCCTTCCTAGTGCCCAGGCCACGGCTCCGGGGAGAAACCCGCCATGGAGGGCACGCGGGAGGCCCTCTGCCTGAGGTGGCAGGTGTCACGCCAGGGCCACTGCAAGCCTGGCTCGGCTTGCCTGCTTTCTCCAAAGGAGGCTGGCCGACCAGCCGAACCTGGCACCTGGGCCAGGCCCCTTCCAAGGGGACGAGTTGCAGAGGATAGAGCCCTGGGGGCGGCTGCCAAGTCTCCTGGGGCGTGTGCTGGGCCCCCGTCAGAGGAGGAAGCAGCCTGGTAAACGGTGTGCCAGGCCTGAGATCTGGAGGCCTCCCACAGCCGGGTCCCTGTCCTGCCCAGGCCCCCCGAGGGAGGACGATGGTCGGGCAGTGGCGAGCGGGGTGGGGCTGGCGCCGAGCCTGCCCTTGGATGCCCCGGGGAAGGGCGCCGGGGGATGGGCTGCCCCTGGCCAGGTCTGAGGGACCGACCCAGCTCGGGGCTGTCGGGGGCAGAGAGAGAACCCCCCTCCGCCCTTTCCCTTCAGGTTCTTAGGGCTGGCCAAATCCTTCCCAAGACAGCTTGTCTGGAGAAAATCAGACCCAGCTGAAGAACATGTGTCCATGGGGGAAACCCGGGAAACTGAGTCTCCCCACACAATAGCAGAGATTCTCATCTTGCATCCTCTCCTGAGCTAATGACAAAGGTGGATGTCCCGGGTGGGCCTGTGGAATGGGAGAGGGGAGGAAGTCTATTGTCATGCAGAGGGACATGGAAAGACTTGTCTGAAGCTTATCCCCTGCACTGGGGTCAGGTCGGGAAGGGACAGCACAGAGGTGAGCAGGAACCAACCGGCCTCTCTGTGGTGGGGCTGGCCCCGGGGCAGGCGTGGGGGTGATGGCTGGAAGTGGGATGGCGCGTGAGTTGGCACCAGCCAGCGGTGGAGGCAGAGACTCAGAGGTCAGGGATCTCTCTCTCTGTCTCTGTCTCTCTCTCTCTCCCTCAGGGAGCTGAGGAGAGTAAGGTGGCGCCCCCTGCCCACCTCGCCTACCTCTCCATGGGCCCTTCTTTCTCTGGCCGCTCCGGGAGCCCTGCGGGCTTGGGTTCAAGCCCCCACACACCGCACAGGCCAAGGGCGCATGCGCGACCGCCGGGGCCTAGGGCTGCCCTCGGGGGGGGGGGGGTCCTCAGTGAAGGCCCCGCCCTCCCTCCAGGCTCTGACCCAGCTGCAGCTCTTCCATCGCCGCCCTTCTGGACTCGGCTTCAGCTGTCTCCCTCCCCTCCCCCACTCCCACTCAGCTTGCAGGCCGCTTCCCTGCCTTGAAAGCATTGCTCTGGCCCTGAGGGCCACAGACCTACTGGGCTTCAAGCTCAAGGCTCTGCCTGGGCCTGCTGCTTCGGCCAGGGGCTCACTTTTTCCTGGAAAGAGAAGGCATGGCCTCACCCCACGCCTGCACTTTGCCACGGCAGGCAGCCCAGATGTAGGAAAGGCTCTGTGGAGTCAGAAGTGCCGAGACAGGCAGATGGCACCAGAGGGTTTGGGGGCCAGGGCGCAACTGGGCTAGCCCCTCCTCCCGGGAGTCGGGGAGGCCCGGCCTTCCTAGTGCCCAGGCCACGGCTCCGGGGAGAAACCCGCCATGGAGGGCACGCGGGAGGCCCTCTGCCTGAGGTGGCAGGTGTCACGCCAGGGCCACTGCAAGCCTGGCTCGGCTTGCCTGCTTTCTCCAAAGGAGGCTGGCCGACCAGCCGAACCTGGCACCTGGGCCAGGCCCCTTCCAAGGGGACGAGTTGCAGAGGATAGAGCCCTGGGGGCGGCTGCCAAGTCTCCTGGGGCGTGTGCTGGGCCCCCGTCAGAGGAGGAAGCAGCCTGGTAAACGGTGTGCCAGGCCTGAGATCTGGAGGCCTCCCACAGCCGGGTCCCTGTCCTGCCCAGGCCCCCCGAGGGAGGACGATGGTCGGGCAGTGGCGAGCGGGGTGGGGCTGGCGCCGAGCCTGCCCTTGGATGCCCCGGGGAAGGGCGCCGGGGGATGGGCTGCCCCTGGCCAGGTCTGAGGGACCGACCCAGCTCGGGGCTGTCGGGGGCAGAGAGAGAACCCCCCTCCGCCCTTTCCCTTCAGGTTCTTAGGGCTGGCCAAATCCTTCCCAAGACAGCTTGTCTGGAGAAAATCAGACCCAGCTGAAGAACATGTGTCCATGGGGGAAACCCGGGAAACTGAGTCTCCCCACACAATAGCAGAGATTCTCATCTTGCATCCTCTCCTGAGCTAATGACAAAGGTGGATGTCCCGGGTGGGCCTGTGGAATGGGAGAGGGGAGGAAGTCTATTGTCATGCAGAGGGACATGGAAAGACTTGTCTGAAGCTTATCCCCTGCACTGGGGTCAGATCGGGAAGGGACGGTACAGAGGTGAGCAGGAACCAACCGGCCTCTCTGTGGTGGGGCTGGCCCCGGGGCAGGCGTGGGGGTGATGGCTGGAAGTGGGATGGCGCGTGAGTTGGCAGCAGCCAGCGGTGGAGGCAGAGACTCAGAGGTCAGGGATCTCTCTCTCTGTCTCTGTCTCTCTCTCTCTCCCTCAGGGAGCTGAGGAGAGTAAGGTGGCGCCCCCTGCCCACCTCGCCTACCTCTCCATGGGCCCTTCTTTCTCTGGCCGCTCCGGGAGCCCTGCGGGCTTGGGTTCAAGCCCCCACACACCGCACAGTCCAAGGGCGCATGCGCGACCGCCGGGGCCTAGGGCTGCCCTCGGGGGGGGGGGGGGTCCTCAGTGAAGGCCCCGCCCTCCCTCCAGGCTCTGACCCAGCTGCAGCTCTTCCATCGCCGCCCTTCTGGACTCGGCTTCAGCTGTCTCCCTCCCCTCCCCCACTCCCACTCAGCTTGCAGGCCGCTTCCCTGCCTTGAAAGCATTGCTCTGGCCCTGAGGGCCACAGACCTACTGGGCTTCAAGCTCAAGGCTCTGCCTGGGCCTGCTGCTTCGGCCAGGGGCTCACTTTTTCCTGGAAAGAGAAGGCATGGCCTCACCCCACGCCTGCACTTTGCCACGGCAGGCAGCCCAGATGTAGGAAAGCCTCTGTGGAGTCAGAAGTGCCGAGACAGGCAGATGGCACCAGAGGGTTTGGGGGCCAGGGCGCAACTGGGCTAGCCCCTCCTCCCGGGAGTCGGGGAGGCCCGGCCTTCCTAGTGCCCAGGCCACGGCTCCGGGGAGAAACCCGCCATGGAGGGCACGCGGGAGGCCCTCTGCCTGAGGTGGCAGGTGTCACGCCAGGGCCACTGCAAGCCTGGCTCGGCTTGCCTGCTTTCTCCAAAGGAGGCTGGCCGACCAGCCGAACCTGGCACCTGGGCCAGGCCCCTTCCAAGGGGACGAGTTGCAGAGGATAGAGCCCTGGGGGCGGCTGCCAAGTCTCCTGGGGCGTGTGCTGGGCCCCCGTCAGAGGAGGAAGCAGCCTGGTAAACGGTGTGCCAGGCCTGAGATCTGGAGGCCTCCCACAGCCGGGTCCCTGTCCTGCCCAGGCCCCCCGAGGGAGGACGATGGTCGGGCAGTGGCGAGCGGGGTGGGGCTGGCGCCGAGCCTGCCCTTGGATGCCCCGGGGAAGGGCGCTGGGGGATGGGCTGCCCCTGGCCAGGTCTGAGGGACCGACCCAGCTCGGGGCTGTCGGGGGCAGAGAGAGAACCCCCCTCCGCCCTTTCCCTTCAGGTTCTTAGGGCTGGCCAAATCCTTCCCAAGACAGCTTGTCTGGAGAAAATCAGACCCAGCTGAAGAACATGTGTCCATGGGGGAAACCCGGGAAACTGAGTCTCCCCACACAATAGCAGAGATTCTCATCTTGCATCCTCTCCTGAGCTAATGACAAAGGTGGATGTCCCGGGTGGGACTGTGGAATGGGAGAGGGGAGGAAGTCTATTGTCATGCAGAGGGACATGGAAAGACTTGTCTGAAGCTTATCCCCTGCACTGGGGTCAGGTCGGGAAGGGACGGTACAGAGGTGAGCAGGAACCAACCGGCCTCTCTGTGGTGGGGCTGGCCCCGGGGCAGGCGTGGGGGTGATGGCTGGAAGTGGGATGGCGCGTGAGTTGGCAGCAGCCAGCGGTGGAGGCAGAGACTCAGAGGTCAGGGATCTCTCTCTCTGTCTCTGTCTCTCTCTCTCTCCCTCAGGGAGCTGAGGAGAGTAAGGTGGCGCCCCCTGCCCACCTCGCCTACCTCTCCATGGGCCCTTCTTTCTCTGGCCGCTCCGGGAGCCCTGCGGGCTTGGGTTCAAGCCCCCACACACCGCACAGGCCAAGGGCGCATGCGCGACCGCAGGGGCCTAGGGCTGCCCTCGGGGGGGGGGGGGGTCCTCAGTGAAGGCCCCGCCCTCCCTCCAGTCTCTGACCCAGCTGCAGCTCTTCCATCGCCGCCCTTCTGGACTCGGCTTCAGCTGTCTCCCTCCCCTCCCCCACTCCCACTCAGCTTGCAGGCCGCTTCCCTGCCTTGAAAGCATTGCTCTGGCCCTGAGGGCCACAGACCTACTGGGCTTCAAGCTCAAGGCTCTGCCTGGGCCTGCTGCTTCGGCCAGGGGCTCACTTTTTCCTGGAAAGAGAAGGCATGGCCTCACCCCACGCCTGCACTTTGCCACGGCAGGCAGCCCAGATGTAGGAAAGGCTCTGTGGAGTCAGAAGTGCCGAGACAGGCAGATGGCACCAGAGGGTTTGGGGGCCAGGGCGCAACTGGGCTAGCCCCTCCTCCCGGGAGTCGGGGAGGCCCGGCCTTCCTAGTGCCCAGGCCACGGCTCCGGGGAGAAACCCGCCATGGAGGGCACGCGGGAGGCCCTCTGCCTGAGGTGGCAGGTGTCACGCCAGGGCCACTGCAAGCCTGGCTCGGCTTGCCTGCTTTCTCCAAAGGAGGCTGGCCGACCAGCCGAACCTGGCACCTGGGCCAGGCCCCTTCCAAGGGGACGAGTTGCAGAGGATAGAGCCCTGGGGGCGGCTGCCATGTCTCCTGGGGCGTGTGCTGGGCCCCCGTCAGAGGAGGAAGCAGCCTGGTAAACGGTGTGCCAGGCCTGAGATCTGGAGGCCTCCCACAGCCGGGTCCCTGTCCTGCCCAGGCCCCCCGAGGGAGGACGATGGTCGGGCAGTGGCGAGCGGGGTGGGGCTGGCGCCGAGCCTGCCCTTGGATGCCCCGGGGAAGGGCGCCGGGGGATGGGCTGCCCCTGGCCAGGTCTGAGGGACCGACCCAGCTCGGGGCTGTCGGGGGCAGAGAGAGAACCCCCCTCCGCCCTTTCCCTTCAGGTTCTTAGGGCTGGCCAAATCCTTCCCAAGACAGCTTGTCTGGAGAAAATCAGACCCAGCTGAAGAACATGTGTCCATGGGGGAAACCCGGGAAACTGAGTCTCCCCACACAATAGCAGAGATTCTCATCTTGCATCCTCTCCTGAGCTAATGACAAAGGTGGATGTCCCGGGTGGGCCTGTGGAATGGGAGAGGGGAGGAAGTCTATTGTCATGCAGAGGGACATGGAAAGACTTGTCTGAAGCTTATCCCCTGCACTGGGGTCAGATCGGGAAGGGACGGTACAGAGGTGAGCAGGAACCAACCGGCCTCTCTGTGGTGGGGCTGGCCCCGGGGCAGGCGTGGGGGTGATGGCTGGAAGTGGGATGGCGCGTGAGTTGGCAGCAGCCAGCGGTGGAGGCAGAGACTCAGAGGTCAGGGATCTCTCTCTCTGTCTCTGTCTCTCTCTCTCTCCCTCAGGGAGCTGAGGAGAGTAAGGTGGCGCCCCCTGCCCACCTCGCCTACCTCTCCATGGGCCCTTCTTTCTCTGGCCGCTCCGGGAGCCCTGCGGGCTTGGGTTCAAGCCCCCACACACCGCACAGTCCAAGGGCGCATGCGCGACCGCCGGGGCCTAGGGCTGCCCTCGGGGGGGGGGGGGGGTCCTCAGTGAAGGCCCCGCCCTCCCTCCAGGCTCTGACCCAGCTGCAGCTCTTCCATCGCCGCCCTTCTGGACTCGGCTTCAGCTGTCTCCCTCCCCTCCCCCACTCCCACTCAGCTTGCAGGCCGCTTCCCTGCCTTGAAAGCATTGCTCTGGCCCTGAGGGCCACAGACCTACTGGGCTTCAAGCTCAAGGCTCTGCCTGGGCCTGCTGCTTCGGCCAGGGGCTCACTTTTTCCTGGAAAGAGAAGGCATGGCCTCACCCCACGCCTGCACTTTGCCACGGCAGGCAGCCCAGATGTAGGAAAGCCTCTGTGGAGTCAGAAGTGCCGAGACAGGCAGATGGCACCAGAGGGTTTGGGGGCCAGGGCGCAACTGGGCTAGCCCCTCCTCCCGGGAGTCGGGGAGGCCCGGCCTTCCTAGTGCCCAGGCCACGGCTCCGGGGAGAAACCCGCCATGGAGGGCACGCGGGAGGCCCTCTGCCTGAGGTGGCAGGTGTCACGCCAGGGCCACTGCAAGCCTGGCTCGGCTTGCCTGCTTTCTCCAAAGGAGGCTGGCCGACCAGCCGAACCTGGCACCTGGGCCAGGCCCCTTCCAAGGGGACGAGTTCCAGAGGATAGAGCCCTGGGGGCGGCTGCCAAGTCTCCTGGGGCGTGTGCTGGGCCCCCGTCAGAGGAGGAAGCAGCCTGGTAAACGGTGTGCCAGGCCTGAGATCTGGAGGCCTCCCACAGCCGGGTCCCTGTCCTGCCCAGGCCCCCCGAGGGAGGACGATGGTCGGGCAGTGGCGAGCGGGGTGGGGCTGGCGCCGAGCCTGCCCTTGGATGCCCCGGGGAAGGGCGCTGGGGGATGGGCTGCCCCTGGCCAGATCTGAGGGACCGACCCAGCTCGGGGCTGTCGGGGGCAGAGAGAGAACCCCCCTCCGCCCTTTCCCTTCAGGTTCTTAGGGCTGGCCAAATCCTTCCCAAGACAGCTTGTCTGGAGAAAATCAGACCCAGCTGAAGAACATGTGTCCATGGGGGAAACCCGGGAAACTGAGTCTCCCCACACAATAGCAGAGATTCTCATCTTGCATCCTCTCCTGAGCTAATGACAAAGGTGGATGTCCCGGGTGGGCCTGTGGAATGGGAGAGGGGAGGAAGTCTATTGTCATGCAGAGGGACATGGAAAGACTTGTCTGAAGCTTATCCCCTGCACTGGGGTCAGGTCGGGAAGGGACGGCACAGAGGTGAGCAGGAACCAACCGGCCTCTCTGTGGTGGGGCTGGCCCCGGGGCAGGCGTGGGGGTGATGGCTGGAAGTGGGATGGCGCGTGAGTTGGCACCAGCCAGCGGTGGAGGCAGAGACTCAGAGGTCAGGGATCTCTCTCTCTGTCTCTGTCTCTCTCTCTCTCCCTCAGGGAGCTGAGGAGAGTAAGGTGGCGCCCCCTGCCCACCTCGCCTACCTCTCCATGGGCCCTTCTTTCTCTGGCCGCTCCGGGAGCCCTGCGGGCTTGGGTTCAAGCCCCCACACACCGCACAGGCCAAGGGCGCATGCGCGACCGCCGGGGCCTAGGGCTGCCCTCGGGGGGGGGGTCCTCAGTGAAGGCCCCGCCCTCCCTCCAGGCTCTGACCCAGCTGCAGCTCTTCCATCGCCGCCCTTCTGGACTCGGCTTCAGCTGTCTCCCTCCCCTCCCCCACTCCCACTCAGCTTGCAGGCCGCTTCCCTGCCTTGAAAGCATTGCTCTGGCCCTGAGGGCCACAGACCTACTGGGCTTCAAGCTCAAGGCTCTGCCTGGGCCTGCTGCTTCGGCCAGGGGCTCACTTTTTCCTGGAAAGAGAAGGCATGGCCTCACCCCACGCCTGCACTTTGCCACGGCAGGCAGCCCAGATGTAGGAAAGCCTCTGTGGAGTCAGAAGTGCCGAGACAGGCAGATGGCACCAGAGGGTTTGGGGGCCAGGGCGCAACTGGGCTAGCCCCTCCTCCCGGGAGTCGGGGAGGCCCGGCCTTCCTAGTGCCCAGGCCACGGCTCCGGGGAGAAACCCGCCATGGAGGGCACGCGGGAGGCCCTCTGCCTGAGGTGGCAGGTGTCACGCCAGGGCCACTGCAAGCCTGGCTCGGCTTGCCTGCTTTCTCCAAAGGAGGCTGGCCGACCAGCCGAACCTGGCACCTGGGCCAGGCCCCTTCCAAGGGGACGAGTTCCAGAGGATAGAGCCCTGGGGGCGGCTGCCAAGTCTCCTGGGGCGTGTGCTGGGCCCCCGTCAGAGGAGGAAGCAGCCTGGTAAACGGTGTGCCAGGCCTGAGATCTGGAGGCCTCCCACAGCCGGGTCCCTGTCCTGCCCAGGCCCCCCGAGGGAGGACGATGGTCGGGCAGTGGCGAGCGGGGTGGGGCTGGCGCCGAGCCTGCCCTTGGATGCCCCGGGGAAGGGCGCTGGGGGATGGGCTGCCCCTGGCCAGATCTGAGGGACCGACCCAGCTCGGGGCTGTCGGGGGCAGAGAGAGAACCCCCCTCCGCCCTTTCCCTTCAGGTTCTTAGGGCTGGCCAAATCCTTCCCAAGACAGCTTGTCTGGAGAAAATCAGACCCAGCTGAAGAACATGTGTCCATGGGGGAAACCCGGGAAACTGAGTCTCCCCACACAATAGCAGAGATTCTCATCTTGCATCCTCTCCTGAGCTAATGACAAAGGTGGATGTCCCGGGTGGGCCTGTGGAATGGGAGAGGGGAGGAAGTCTATTGTCATGCAGAGGGACATGGAAAGACTTGTCTGAAGCTTATCCCCTGCACTGGGGTCAGGTCGGGAAGGGACGGCACAGAGGTGAGCAGGAACCAACCGGCCTCTCTGTGGTGGGGCTGGCCCCGGGGCAGGCGTGGGGGTGATGGCTGGAAGTGGGATGGCGCGTGAGTTGGCACCAGCCAGCGGTGGAGGCAGAGACTCAGAGGTCAGGGATCTCTCTCTCTGTCTCTGTCTCTCTCTCTCTCCCTCAGGGAGCTGAGGAGAGTAAGGTGGCGCCCCCTGCCCACCTCGCCTACCTCTCCATGGGCCCTTCTTTCTCTGGCCGCTCCGGGAGCCCTGCGGGCTTGGGTTCAAGCCCCCACACACCGCACAGGCCAAGGGCGCATGCGCGACCGCCGGGGCCTAGGGCTGCCCTCGGGGGGGGGGGTCCTCAGTGAAGGCCCCGCCCTCCCTCCAGGCTCTGACCCAGCTGCAGCTCTTCCATCGCCGCCCTTCTGGACTCGGCTTCAGCTGTCTCCCTCCCCTCCCCCACTCCCACTCAGCTTGCAGGCCGCTTCCCTGCCTTGAAAGCATTGCTCTGGCCCTGAGGGCCACAGACCTACTGGGCTTCAAGCTCAAGGCTCTGCCTGGGCCTGCTGCTTCGGCCAGGGGCTCACTTTTTCCTGGAAAGAGAAGGCATGGCCTCACCCCACGCCTGCACTTTGCCACGGCAGGCAGCCCAGATGTAGGAAAGGCTCTGTGGAGTCAGAAGTGCCGAGACAGGCAGATGGCACCAGAGGGTTTGGGGGCCAGGGCGCAACTGGGCTAGCCCCTCCTCCCGGGAGTCGGGGAGGCCCGGCCTTCCTAGTGCCCAGGCCACGGCTCCGGGGAGAAACCCGCCATGGAGGGCACGCGGGAGGCCCTCTGCCTGAGGTGGCAGGTGTCACGCCAGGGCCACTGCAAGCCTGGCTCGGCTTGCCTGCTTTCTCCAAAGGAGGCTGGCCGACCAGCCGAACCTGGCACCTGGGCCAGGCCCCTTCCAAGGGGACGAGTTCCAGAGGATAGAGCCCTGGGGGCGGCTGCCAAGTCTCCTGGGGCGTGTGCTGGGCCCCCGTCAGAGGAGGAAGCAGCCTGGTAAACGGTGTGCCAGGCCTGAGATCTGGAGGCCTCCCACAGCCGGGTCCCTGTCCTGCCCAGGCCCCCCGAGGGAGGACGATGGTCGGGCAGTGGCGAGCGGGGTGGGGCTGGCGCCGAGCCTGCCCTTGGATGCCCCGGGGAAGGGCGCTGGGGGATGGGCTGCCCCTGGCCAGGTCTGAGGGACCGACCCAGCACGGGACTGTCGGGGGCAGAGAGAGAACCCCCCTCCGCCCTTTCCCCTTCAGGTTCTTAGGGCTGGCCAAATCCTTCCCAAGACAGCTTGTCTGGAGAAAATCAGACCCAGCTGAAGAACATGTGTCCATGGGGGAAACCCGGGAAACTGAGTCTCCCCACACAATAGCAGAGATTCTCATCTTGCATCCTCTCCTGAGCTAATGACAAAGGTGGATGTCCCGGGTGGGCCTGTGGAATGGGAGAGGGGAGGAAGTCTATTGTCATGCAGAGGGACATGGAAAGACTTGTCTGAAGCTTATCCCCTGCACTGGGGTCAGGTCGGGAAGGGACGGCACAGAGGTGAGCAGGAACCAACCGGCCTCTCTGTGGTGGGGCTGGCCCCGGGGCAGGCGTGGGGGTGATGGCTGGAAGTGGGATGGCGCGTGAGTTGGCACCAGCCAGCGGTGGAGGCAGAGACTCAGAGGTCAGGGATCTCTCTCTCTGTCTCTGTCTCTCTCTCTCTCCCTCAGGGAGCTGAGGAGAGTAAGGTGGCGCCCCCTGCCCACCTCGCCTACCTCTCCATGGGCCCTTCTTTCTCTGGCCGCTCCGGGAGCCCTGCGGGCTTGGGTTCAAGCCCCCCACACACCGCACAGGCCAAGGGCGCATGCGCGACCGCCGGGGCCTAGGGCTGCCCTCGGGGGGGGGGGGTCCTCAGTGAAGGCCCCGCCCTCCCTCCAGGCTCTGACCCAGCTGCAGCTCTTCCATCGCCGCCCTTCTGGACTCGGCTTCAGCTGTCTCCCTCCCCTCCCCCACTCCCACTCAGCTTGCAGGCCGCTTCCCTGCCTTGAAAGCATTGCTCTGGCCCTGAGGGCCACAGACCTACTGGGCTTCAAGCTCAAGGCTCTGCCTGGGCCTGCTGCTTCGGCCAGGGGCTCACTTTTTCCTGGAAAGAGAAGGCATGGCCTCACCCCACGCCTGCACTTTGCCACGGCAGGCAGCCCAGATGTAGGAAAGCCTCTGTGGAGTCAGAAGTGCCGAGACAGGCAGATGGCACCAGAGGGTTTGGGGGCCAGGGCGCAACTGGGCTAGCCCCTCCTCCCGGGAGTCGGGGAGGCCCGGCCTTCCTAGTGCCCAGGCCACGGCTCCGGGGAGAAACCCGCCATGGAGGGCACGCGGGAGGCCCTCTGCCTGAGGTGGCAGGTGTCACGCCAGGGCCACTGCAAGCCTGGCTCGGCTTGCCTGCTTTCTCCAAAGGAGGCTGGCCGACCAGCCGAACCTGGCACCTGGGCCAGGCCCCTTCCAAGGGGACGAGTTCCAGAGGATAGAGCCCTGGGGGCGGCTGCCAAGTCTCCTGGGGCGTGTGCTGGGCCCCCGTCAGAGGAGGAAGCAGCCTGGTAAACGGTGTGCCAGGCCTGAGATCTGGAGGCCTCCCACAGCCGGGTCCCTGTCCTGCCCAGGCCCCCCCGAGGGAGGACGATGGTCGGGCAGTGGCGAGCGGGGTGGGGCTGGCGCCGAGCCTGCCCTTGGATGCCCCGGGGAAGGGCGCTGGGGGATGGGCTGCCCCTGGCCAGGTCTGAGGGACCGACCCAGCTCGGGGCTGTCGGGGGCAGAGAGAGAACCCCCCTCCGCCCTTTCCCTTCAGGTTCTTAGGGCTGGCCAAATCCTTCCCAAGACAGCTTGTCTGGAGAAAATCAGACCCAGCTGAAGAACATGTGTCCATGGGGGAAACCCGGGAAACTGAGTCTCCCCACACAATAGCAGAGATTCTCATCTTGCATCCTCTCCTGAGCTAATGACAAAGGTGGATGTCCCGGGTGGGCCTGTGGAATGGGAGAGGGGAGGAAGTCTATTGTCATGCAGAGGGACATGGAAAGACTTGTCTGAAGCTTATCCCCTGCACTGGGGTCAGGTCGGGAAGGGACGGCACAGAGGTGAGCAGGAACCAACCGGCCTCTCTGTGGTGGGGCTGGCCCCGGGGCAGGCGTGGGGGTGATGGCTGGAAGTGGGATGGCGCGTGAGTTGGCAACAGCCAGCGGTGGAGGCAGAGACTCAGAGGTCAGGGATCTCTCTCTCTGTCTCTGTCTCTCTCTCTCTCCCTCAGGGAGCTGAGGAGAGTAAGGTGGCGCCCCCTGCCCACCTCGCCTACCTCTCCATGGGCCCTTCTTTCTCTGGCCGCTCCGGGAGCCCTGCGGGCTTGGGTTCAAGCCCCCACACACCGCACAGGCCAAGGGCGCATGCGCGACCGCCGGGGCCTAGGGCTGCCCTCGGGGGGGGGGGGGGGTCCTCAGTGAAGGCCCCGCCCTCCCTCCAGGCTCTGACCCAGCTGCAGCTCTTCCATCGCCGCCCTTCTGGACTCGGCTTCAGCTGTCTCCCTCCCCTCCCCCACTCCCACTCAGCTTGCAGGCCGCTTCCCTGCCTTGAAAGCATTGCTCTGGCCCTGAGGGCCACAGACCTACTGGGCTTCAAGCTCAAGGCTCTGCCTGGGCCTGCTGCTTCGGCCAGGGGCTCACTTTTTCCTGGAAAGAGAAGGCATGGCCTCACCCCACGCCTGCACTTTGCCACGGCAGGCAGCCCAGATGTAGGAAAGCCTCTGTGGAGTCAGAAGTGCCGAGACAGGCAGATGGCACCAGAGGGTTTGGGGGCCAGGGCGCAACTGGGCTAGCCCCTCCTCCCGGGAGTCGGGGAGGCCCGGCCTTCCTAGTGCCCAGGCCACGGCTCCGGGGAGAAACCCGCCATGGAGGGCACGCGGGAGGCCCTCTGCCTGAGGTGGCAGGTGTCACGCCAGGGCCACTGCAAGCCTGGCTCGGCTTGCCTGCTTTCTCCAAAGGAGGCTGGCCGACCAGCCGAACCTGGCACCTGGGCCAGGCCCCTTCCAAGGGGACGAGTTCCAGAGGATAGAGCCCTGGGGGCGGCTGCCAAGTCTCCTGGGGCGTGTGCTGGGCCCCCGTCAGAGGAGGAAGCAGCCTGGTAAACGGTGTGCCAGGCCTGAGATCTGGAGGCCTCCCACAGCCGGGTCCCTGTCCTGCCCAGGCCCCCCGAGGGAGGACGATGGTCGGGCAGTGGCGAGCGGGGTGGGGCTGGCGCCGAGCCTGCCCTTGGATGCCCCGGGGAAGGGCGCTGGGGGATGGGCTGCCCCTGGCCAGGTCTGAGGGACCGACCCAGCTCGGGGCTGTCGGGGGCAGAGAGAGAACCCCCCTCCGCCCTTTCCCTTCAGGTTCTTAGGGCTGGCCAAATCCTTCCCAAGACAGCTTGTCTGGAGAAAATCAGACCCAGCTGAAGAACATGTGTCCATGGGGGAAACCCGGGAAACTGAGTCTCCCCACACAATAGCAGAGATTCTCATCTTGCATCCTCTCCTGAGCTAATGACAAAGGTGGATGTCCCGGGTGGGCCTGTGGAATGGGAGAGGGGAGGAAGTCTATTGTCATGCAGAGGGACATGGAAAGACTTGTCTGAAGCTTATCCCCTGCACTGGGGTCAGGTCGGGCAGGGACGGCACAGAGGTGAGCAGGAACCAACCGGCCTCTCTGTGGTGGGGCTGGCCCCGGGGCAGGCGTGGGGGTGATGGCTGGAAGTGGGATGGCGCGTGAGTTGGCACCAGCCAGCGGTGGAGGCAGAGACTCAGAGGTCAGGGATCTCTCTCTCTGTCTCTGTCTCTCTCTCTCTCCCTCAGGGAGCTGAGGAGAGTAAGGTGGCGCCCCCTGCCCACCTCGCCTACCTCTCCATGGGCCCTTCTTTCTCTGGCCGCTCCGGGAGCCCTGCGGGCTTGGGTTCAAGCCCCCACACACCGCACAGGCCAAGGGCGCATGCGCGACCGCCGGGGCCTAGGGCTGCCCTCGGGGGGGGGGGGGGGTCCTCAGTGAAGGCCCCGCCCTCCCTCCAGGCTCTGACCCAGCTGCAGCTCTTCCATCGCCGCCCTTCTGGACTCGGCTTCAGCTGTCTCCCTCCCCTCCCCCACTCCCACTCAGCTTGCAGGCCGCTTCCCTGCCTTGAAAGCATTGCTCTGGCCCTGAGGGCCACAGACCTACTGGGCTTCAAGCTCAAGGCTCTGCCTGGGCCTGCTGCTTCGGCCAGGGGCTCACTTTTTCCTGGAAAGAGAAGGCATGGCCTCACCCCACGCCTGCACTTTGCCACGGCAGGCAGCCCAGATGTAGGAAAGCCTCTGTGGAGTCAGAAGTGCCGAGACAGGCAGATGGCACCAGAGGGTTTGGGGGCCAGGGCGCAACTGGGCTAGCCCCTCCTCCCGGGAGTCGGGGAGGCCCGGCCTTCCTAGTGCCCAGGCCACGGCTCCGGGGAGAAACCCGCCATGGAGGGCACGCGGGAGGCCCTCTGCCTGAGGTGGCAGGTGTCACGCCAGGGCCACTGCAAGCCTGGCTCGGCTTGCCTGCTTTCTCCAAAGGAGGCTGGCCGACCAGCCGAACCTGGCACCTGGGCCAGGCCCCTTCCAAGGGGACGAGTTCCAGAGGATAGAGCCCTGGGGGCGGCTGCCAAGTCTCCTGGGGCGTGTGCTGGGCCCCCGTCAGAGGAGGAAGCAGCCTGGTAAACGGTGTGCCAGGCCTGAGATCTGGAGGCCTCCCACAGCCGGGTCCCTGTCCTGCCCAGGCCCCCCGAGGGAGGACGATGGTCGGGCAGTGGCGAGCGGGGTGGGGCTGGCGCCGAGCCTGCCCTTGGATGCCCCGGGGAAGGGCGCTGGGGGATGGGCTGCCCCTGGCCAGGTCTGAGGGACCGACCCATCTCGGGGCTGTCGGGGGCAGAGAGAGAACCCCCCTCCGCCCTTTCCCTTCAGGTTCTTAGGGCTGGCCAAATCCTTCCCAAGACAGCTTGTCTGGAGAAAATCAGACCCAGCTGAAGAACATGTGTCCATGGGGGAAACCCGGGAAACTGAGTCTCCCCACACAATAGCAGAGATTCTCATCTTGCATCCTCTCCTGAGCTAATGACAAAGGTGGATGTCCCGGGTGGGCCTGTGGAATGGGAGAGGGGAGGAAGTCTATTGTCATGCAGAGGGACATGGAAAGACTTGTCTGAAGCTTATCCCCTGCACTGGGGTCAGGTCGGGCAGGGACGGCACAGAGGTGAGCAGGAACCAACCGGCCTCTCTGTGGTGGGGCTGGCCCCGGGGCAGGCGTGGGGGTGATGGCTGGAAGTGGGATGGCGCGTGAGTTGGCACCAGCCAGCGGTGGAGGCAGAGACTCAGAGGTCAGGGATCTCTCTCTCTGTCTCTGTCTCTCTCTCTCTCCCTCAGGGAGCTGAGGAGAGTAAGGTGGCGCCCCCTGCCCACCTCGCCTACCTCTCCATGGGCCCTTCTTTCTCTGGCCGCTCCGGGAGCCCTGCGGGCTTGGGTTCAAGCCCCCACACACCGCACAGGCCAAGGGCGCATGCGCGACCGCCGGGGCCTAGGGCTGCCCTCGGGGGGGGGGGGGGGTCCTCAGTGAAGGCCCCGCCCTCCCTCCAGGCTCTGACCCAGCTGCAGCTCTTCCATCGCCGCCCTTCTGGACTCGGCTTCAGCTGTCTCCCTCCCCTCCCCCACTCCCACTCAGCTTGCAGGCCGCTTCCCTGCCTTGAAAGCATTGCTCTGGCCCTGAGGGCCACAGACCTACTGGGCTTCAAGCTCAAGGCTCTGCCTGGGCCTGCTGCTTCGGCCAGGGGCTCACTTTTTCCTGGAAAGAGAAGGCATGGCCTCACCCCACGCCTGCACTTTGCCACGGCAGGCAGCCCAGATGTAGGAAAGCCTCTGTGGAGTCAGAAGTGCCGAGACAGGCAGATGGCACCAGAGGGTTTGGGGGCCAGGGCGCAACTGGGCTAGCCCCTCCTCCCGGGAGTCGGGGAGGCCCGGCCTTCCTAGTGCCCAGGCCACGGCTCCGGGGAGAAACCCGCCATGGAGGGCACGCGGGAGGCCCTCTGCCTGAGGTGGCAGGTGTCACGCCAGGGCCACTGCAAGCCTGGCTCGGCTTGCCTGCTTTCTCCAAAGGAGGCTGGCCGACCAGCCGAACCTGGCACCTGGGCCAGGCCCCTTCCAAGGGGACGAGTTCCAGAGGATAGAGCCCTGGGGGCGGCTGCCAAGTCTCCTGGGGCGTGTGCTGGGCCCCCGTCAGAGGAGGAAGCAGCCTGGTAAACGGTGTGCCAGGCCTGAGATCTGGAGGCCTCCCACAGCCGGGTCCCTGTCCTGCCCAGGCCCCCCGAGGGAGGACGATGGTCGGGCAGTGGCGAGCGGGGTGGGGCTGGCGCCGAGCCTGCCCTTGGATGCCCCGGGGAAGGGCGCTGGGGGATGGGCTGCCCCTGGCCAGGTCTGAGGGACCGACCCAGCTCGGGGCTGTCGGGGGCAGAGAGAGAACCCCCCTCCGCCCTTTCCCTTCAGGTTCTTAGGGCTGGCCAAATCCTTCCCAAGACAGCTTGTCTGGAGAAAATCAGACCCAGCTGAAGAACATGTGTCCATGGGGGAAACCCGGGAAACTGAGTCTCCCCACACAATAGCAGAGATTCTCATCTTGCATCCTCTCCTGAGCTAATGACAAAGGTGGATGTCCCGGGTGGGCCTGTGGAATGGGAGAGGGGAGGAAGTCTATTGTCATGCAGAGGGACATGGAAAGACTTGTCTGAAGCTTATCCCCTGCACTGGGGTCAGGTCGGGAAGGGACGGCACAGAGGTGAGCAGGAACCAACCGGCCTCTCTGTGGTGGGGCTGGCCCCGGGGCAGGCGTGGGGGTGATGGCTGGAAGTGGGATGGCGCGTGAGTTGGCACCAGCCAGCGGTGGAGGCAGAGACTCAGAGGTCAGGGATCTCTCTCTCTGTCTCTGTCTCTCTCTCTCTCCCTCAGGGAGCTGAGGAGAGTAAGGTGGCGCCCCCTGCCCACCTCGCCTACCTCTCCATGGGCCCTTCTTTCTCTGGCCGCTCCGGGAGCCCTGCGGGCTTGGGTTCAAGCCCCCACACACCGCACAGGCCAAGGGCGCATGCGCGACCGCCGGGGCCTAGGGCTGCCCTCGGGGGGGGGTCCTCAGTGAAGGCCCCGCCCTCCCTCCAGGCTCTGACCCAGCTGCAGCTCTTCCATCGCCGCCCTTCTGGACTCGGCTTCAGCTGTCTCCCTCCCCTCCCCCACTCCCACTCAGCTTGCAGGCCGCTTCCCTGCCTTGAAAGCATTGCTCTGGCCCTGAGGGCCACAGACCTACTGGGCTTCAAGCTCAAGGCTCTGCCTGGGCCTGCTGCTTCGGCCAGGGGCTCACTTTTTCCTGGAAAGAGAAGGCATGGCCTCACCCCACGCCTGCACTTTGCCACGGCAGGCAGCCCAGATGTAGGAAAGCCTCTGTGGAGTCAGAAGTGCCGAGACAGGCAGATGGCACCAGAGGGTTTGGGGGCCAGGGCGCAACTGGGCTAGCCCCTCCTCCCGGGAGTCGGGGAGGCCCGGCCTTCCTAGTGCCCAGGCCACGGCTCCGGGGAGAAACCCGCCATGGAGGGCACGCGGGAGGCCCTCTGCCTGAGGTGGCAGGTGTCACGCCAGGGCCACTGCAAGCCTGGCTCGGCTTGCCTGCTTTCTCCAAAGGAGGCTGGCCGACCAGCCGAACCTGGCACCTGGGCCAGGCCCCTTCCAAGGGGACGAGTTCCAGAGGATAGAGCCCTGGGGGCGGCTGCCAAGTCTCCTGGGGCGTGTGCTGGGCCCCCGTCAGAGGAGGAAGCAGCCTGGTAAACGGTGTGCCAGGCCTGAGATCTGGAGGCCTCCCACAGCCGGGTCCCTGTCCTGCCCAGGCCCCCCGAGGGAGGACGATGGTCGGGCAGTGGCGAGCGGGGTGGGGCTGGCGCCGAGCCTGCCCTTGGATGCCCCGGGGAAGGGCGCTGGGGGATGGGCTGCCCCTGGCCAGGTCTGAGGGACCGACCCAGCTCGGGGCTGTCGGGGGCAGAGAGAGAACCCCCCTCCGCCCTTTCCCTTCAGGTTCTTAGGGCTGGCCAAATCCTTCCCAAGACAGCTTGTCTGGAGAAAATCAGACCCAGCTGAAGAACATGTGTCCATGGGGGAAACCCGGGAAACTGAGTCTCCCCACACAATAGCAGAGATTCTCATCTTGCATCCTCTCCTGAGCTAATGACAAAGGTGGATGTCCCGGGTGGGCCTGTGGAATGGGAGAGGGGAGGAAGTCTATTGTCATGCAGAGGGACATGGAAAGACTTGTCTGAAGCTTATCCCCTGCACTGGGGTCAGGTCGGGAAGGGACGGCACAGAGGTGAGCAGGAACCAACCGGCCTCTCTGTGGTGGGGCTGGCCCCGGGGCAGGCGTGGGGGTGATGGCTGGAAGTGGGATGGCGCGTGAGTTGGCAGCAGCCAGCGGTGGAGGCAGAGACTCAGAGGTCAGGGATCTCTCTCTCTGTCTCTGTCTCTCTCTCTCTCCCTCAGGGAGCTGAGGAGAGTAAGGTGGCGCCCCCTGCCCACCTCGCCTACCTCTCCATGGGCCCTTCTTTCTCTGGCCGCTCCGGGAGCCCTGCGGGCTTGGGTTCAAGCCCCCACACACCGCACAGGCCAAGGGCGCATGCGCGACCGCCGGGGCCTAGGGCTGCCCTCGGGGGGGGGGGTCCTCAGTGAAGGCCCCGCCCTCCCTCCAGGCTCTGACCCAGCTGCAGCTCTTCCATCGCCGCCCTTCTGGACTCGGCTTCAGCTGTCTCCCTCCCCTCCCCCACTCCCACTCAGCTTGCAGGCCGCTTCCCTGCCTTGAAAGCATTGCTCTGGCCCTGAGGGCCACAGACCTACTGGGCTTCAAGCTCAAGGCTCTGCCTGGGCCTGCTGCTTCGGCCAGGGGCTCACTTTTTCCTGGAAAGAGAAGGCATGGCCTCACCCCACGCCTGCACTTTGCCACGGCAGGCAGCCCAGATGTAGGAAAGGCTCTGTGGAGTCAGAAGTGCCGAGACAGGCAGATGGCACCAGAGGGTTTGGGGGCCAGGGCGCAACTGGGCTAGCCCCTCCTCCCGGGAGTCGGGGAGGCCCGGCCTTCCTAGTGCCCAGGCCACGGCTCCGGGGAGAAACCCGCCATGGAGGGCACGCGGGAGGCCCTCTGCCTGAGGTGGCAGGTGTCACGCCAGGGCCACTGCAAGCCTGGCTCGGCTTGCCTGCTTTCTCCAAAGGAGGCTGGCCGACCAGCCGAACCTGGCACCTGGGCCAGGCCCCTTCCAAGGGGACGAGTTCCAGAGGATAGAGCCCTGGGGGCGGCTGCCATGTCTCCTGGGGCGTGTGCTGGGCCCCCGTCAGAGGAGGAAGCAGCCTGGTAAACGGTGTGCCAGGCCTGAGATCTGGAGGCCTCCCACAGCCGGGTCCCTGTCCTGCCCAGGCCCCCCGAGGGAGGACGATGGTCGGGCAGTGGCGAGCGGGGTGGGGCTGGCGCCGAGCCTGCCCTTGGATGCCCCGGGGAAGGGCGCCGGGGGATGGGCTGCCCCTGGCCAGGTCTGAGGGACCGACCCAGCTCGGGGCTGTCGGGGGCAGAGAGAGAACCCCCCTCCGCCCTTTCCCTTCAGGTTCTTAGGGCTGGCCAAATCCTTCCCAAGACAGCTTGTCTGGAGAAAATCAGACCCAGCTGAAGAACATGTGTCCATGGGGGAAACCCGGGAAACTGAGTCTCCCCACACAATAGCAGAGATTCTCATCTTGCATCCTCTCCTGAGCTAATGACAAAGGTGGATGTCCCGGGTGGGCCTGTGGAATGGGAGAGGGGAGGAAGTCTATTGTCATGCAGAGGGACATGGAAAGACTTGTCTGAAGCTTATCCCCTGCACTGGGGTCAGGTCGGGAAGGGACGGCACAGAGGTGAGCAGGAACCAACCGGCCTCTCTGTGGTGGGGCTGGCCCCGGGGCAGGCGTGGGGGTGATGGCTGGAAGTGGGATGGCGCGTGAGTTGGCAGCAGCCAGCGGTGGAGGCAGAGACTCAGAGGTCAGGGATCTCTCTCTCTGTCTCTGTCTCTCTCTCTCTCCCTCAGGGAGCTGAGGAGAGTAAGGTGGCGCCCCCTGCCCACCTCGCCTACCTCTCCATGGGCCCTTCTTTCTCTGGCCGCTCCGGGAGCCCTGCGGGCTTGGGTTCAAGCCCCCACACACCGCACAGGCCAAGGGCGCATGCGCGACCGCCGGGGCCTAGGGCTGCCCTCGGGGGGGGGGGGGTCCTCAGTGAAGGCCCCGCCCTCCCTCCAGGCTCTGACCCAGCTGCAGCTCTTCCATCGCCGCCCTTCTGGACTCGGCTTCAGCTGTCTCCCTCCCCTCCCCCACTCCCACTCAGCTTGCAGGCCGCTTCCCTGCCTTGAAAGCATTGCTCTGGCCCTGAGGGCCACAGACCTACTGGGCTTCAAGCTCAAGGCTCTGCCTGGGCCTGCTGCTTCGGCCAGGGGCTCACTTTTTCCTGGAAAGAGAAGGCATGGCCTCACCCCACGCCTGCACTTTGCCACGGCAGGCAGCCCAGATGTAGGAAAGGCTCTGTGGAGTCAGAAGTGCCGAGACAGGCAGATGGCACCAGAGGGTTTGGGGGCCAGGGCGCAACTGGGCTAGCCCCTCCTCCCGGGAGTCGGGGAGGCCCGGCCTTCCTAGTGCCCAGGCCACGGCTCCGGGGAGAAACCCGCCATGGAGGGCACGCGGGAGGCCCTCTGCCTGAGGTGGCAGGTGTCACGCCAGGGCCACTGCAAGCCTGGCTCGGCTTGCCTGCTTTCTCCAAAGGAGGCTGGCCGACCAGCCGAACCTGGCACCTGGGCCAGGCCCCTTCCAAGGGGACGAGTTGCAGAGGATAGAGCCCTGGGGGCGGCTGCCAAGTCTCCTGGGGCGTGTGCTGGGCCCCCGTCAGAGGAGGAAGCAGCCTGGTAAACGGTGTGCCAGGCCTGAGATCTGGAGGCCTCCCACAGCCGGGTCCCTGTCCTGCCCAGGCCCCCCGAGGGAGGACGATGGTCGGGCAGTGGCGAGCGGGGTGGGGCTGGCGCCGAGCCTGCCCTTGGATGCCCCGGGGAAGGGCGCTGGGGGATGGGCTGCCCCTGGCCAGGTCTGAGGGACCGACCCAGCTCGGGGCTGTCGGGGGCAGAGAGAGAACCCCCCTCCGCCCTTTCCCTTCAGGTTCTTAGGGCTGGCCAAATCCTTCCCAAGACAGCTTGTCTGGAGAAAATCAGACCCAGCTGAAGAACATGTGTCCATGGGGGAAACCCGGGAAACTGAGTCTCCCCACACAATAGCAGAGATTCTCATCTTGCATCCTCTCCTGAGCTAATGACAAAGGTGGATGTCCCGGGTGGGCCTGTGGAATGGGAGAGGGGAGGAAGTCTATTGTCATGCAGAGGGACATGGAAAGACTTGTCTGAAGCTTATCCCCTGCACTGGGGTCAGGTCGGGAAGGGACGGCACAGAGGTGAGCAGGAACCAACCGGCCTCTCTGTGGTGGGGCTGGCCCCGGGGCAGGCGTGGGGGTGATGGCTGGAAGTGGGATGGCGCGTGAGTTGGCACCAGCCAGCGGTGGAGGCAGAGACTCAGAGGTCAGGGATCTCTCTCTCTGTCTCTGTCTCTCTCTCTCTCCCTCAGGGAGCTGAGGAGAGTAAGGTGGCGCCCCCTGCCCACCTCGCCTACCTCTCCATGGGCCCTTCTTTCTCTGGCCGCTCCGGGAGCCCTGCGGGCTTGGGTTCAAGCCCCCACACACTGCACAGGCCAAGGGCGCATGAGCGACCTCCGGGGCCTAGGGCTGCCCTCGGGGGGGGGGGTCCTCAGTGAAGGCCCCGCCCTCCCTCCAGGCTCTGACCCAGCTGCAGCTCTTCCATCGCCGCCCTTCTGGACTCGGCTTCAGCTGTCTCCCTCCCCTCCCCCACTCCCACTCAGCTTGCAGGCCGCTTCCCTGCCTTGAAAGCATTGCTCTGGCCCTGAGGGCCACAGACCTACTGGGCTTCAAGCTCAAGGCTCTGCCTGGGCCTGCTGCTTCGGCCAGGGGCTCACTTTTTCCTGGAAAGAGAAGGCATGGCCTCACCCCACGCCTGCACTTTGCCACGGCAGGCAGCCCAGATGTAGGAAAGCCTCTGTGGAGTCAGAAGTGCCGAGACAGGCAGATGGCACCAGAGGGTTTGGGGGCCAGGGCGCAACTGGGCTAGCCCCTCCTCCCGGGAGTCGGGGAGGCCCGGCCTTCCTAGTGCCCAGGCCACGGCTCCGGGGAGAAACCCGCCATGGAGGGCACGCGGGAGGCCCTCTGCCTGAGGTGGCAGGTGTCACGCCAGGGCCACTGCAAGCCTGGCTCGGCTTGCCTGCTTTCTCCAAAGGAGGCTGGCCGACCAGCCGAACCTGGCACCTGGGCCAGGCCCCTTCCAAGGGGACGAGTTCCAGAGGATAGAGCCCTGGGGGCGGCTGCCAAGTCTCCTGGGGCGTGTGCTGGGCCCCCGTCAGAGGAGGAAGCAGCCTGGTAAACGGTGTGCCAGGCCTGAGATCTGGAGGCCTCCCACAGCCGGGTCCCTGTCCTGCCCAGGCCCCCCGAGGGAGGACGATGGTCGGGCAGTGGCGAGCGGGGTGGGGCTGGCGCCGAGCCTGCCCTTGGATGCCCCGGGGAAGGGCGCTGGGGGATGGGCTGCCCCTGGCCAGGTCTGAGGGACCGACCCAGCTCGGGGCTGTCGGGGGCAGAGAGAGAACCCCCCTCCGCCCTTTCCCTTCAGGTTCTTAGGGCTGGCCAAATCCTTCCCAAGACAGCTTGTCTGGAGAAAATCAGACCCAGCTGAAGAACATGTGTCCATGGGGGAAACCCGGGAAACTGAGTCTCCCCACACAATAGCAGAGATTCTCATCTTGCATCCTCTCCTGAGCTAATGACAAAGGTGGATGTCCCGGGTGGGCCTGTGGAATGGGAGAGGGGAGGAAGTCTATTGTCATGCAGAGGGACATGGAAAGACTTGTCTGAAGCTTATCCCCTGCACTGGGGTCAGGTCGGGAAGGGACGGCACAGAGGTGAGCAGGAACCAACCGGCCTCTCTGTGGTGGGGCTGGCCCCGGGGCAGGCGTGGGGGTGATGGCTGGAAGTGGGATGGCGCGTGAGTTGGCACCAGCCAGCGGTGGAGGCAGAGACTCAGAGGTCAGGGATCTCTCTCTCTGTCTCTGTCTCTCTCTCTCTCCCTCAGGGAGCTGAGGAGAGTAAGGTGGCGCCCCCTGCCCACCTCGCCTACCTCTCCATGGGCCCTTCTTTCTCTGGCCGCTCCGGGAGCCCTGCGGGCTTGGGTTCAAGCCCCCACACACCGCACAGGCCAAGGGCGCATGCGCGACCGCCGGGGCCTAGGGCTGCCCTCGGGGGGGGGTCCTCAGTGAAGGCCCCGCCCTCCCTCCAGGCTCTGACCCAGCTGCAGCTCTTCCATCGCCGCCCTTCTGGACTCGGCTTCAGCTGTCTCCCTCCCCTCCCCCACTCCCACTCAGCTTGCAGGCCGCTTCCCTGCCTTGAAAGCATTGCTCTGGCCCTGAGGGCCACAGACCTACTGGGCTTCAAGCTCAAGGCTCTGCCTGGGCCTGCTGCTTCGGCCAGGGGCTCACTTTTTCCTGGAAAGAGAAGGCATGGCCTCACCCCACGCCTGCACTTTGCCACGGCAGGCAGCCCAGATGTAGGAAAGCCTCTGTGGAGTCAGAAGTGCCGAGACAGGCAGATGGCACCAGAGGGTTTGGGGGCCAGGGCGCAACTGGGCTAGCCCCTCCTCCCGGGAGTCGGGGAGGCCCGGCCTTCCTAGTGCCCAGGCCACGGCTCCGGGGAGAAACCCGCCATGGAGGGCACGCGGGAGGCCCTCTGCCTGAGGTGGCAGGTGTCACGCCAGGGCCACTGCAAGCCTGGCTCGGCTTGCCTGCTTTCTCCAAAGGAGGCTGGCCGACCAGCCGAACCTGGCACCTGGGCCAGGCCCCTTCCAAGGGGACGAGTTCCAGAGGATAGAGCCCTGGGGGCGGCTGCCAAGTCTCCTGGGGCGTGTGCTGGGCCCCCGTCAGAGGAGGAAGCAGCCTGGTAAACGGTGTGCCAGGCCTGAGATCTGGAGGCCTCCCACAGCCGGGTCCCTGTCCTGCCCAGGCCCCCCGAGGGAGGACGATGGTCGGGCAGTGGCGAGCGGGGTGGGGCTGGCGCCGAGCCTGCCCTTGGATGCCCCGGGGAAGGGCGCTGGGGGATGGGCTGCCCCTGGCCAGGTCTGAGGGACCGACCCAGCTCGGGGCTGTCGGGGGCAGAGAGAGAACCCCCCTCCGCCCTTTCCCTTCAGGTTCTTAGGGCTGGCCAAATCCTTCCCAAGACAGCTTGTCTGGAGAAAATCAGACCCAGCTGAAGAACATGTGTCCATGGGGGAAACCCGGGAAACTGAGTCTCCCCACACAATAGCAGAGATTCTCATCTTGCATCCTCTCCTGAGCTAATGACAAAGGTGGATGTCCCGGGTGGGCCTGTGGAATGGGAGAGGGGAGGAAGTCTATTGTCATGCAGAGGGACATGGAAAGACTTGTCTGAAGCTTATCCCCTGCACTGGGGTCAGGTCGGGAAGGGACGGCACAGAGGTGAGCAGGAACCAACCGGCCTCTCTGTGGTGGGGCTGGCCCCGGGGCAGGCGTGGGGGTGATGGCTGGAAGTGGGATGGCGCGTGAGTTGGCAGCAGCCAGCGGTGGAGGCAGAGACTCAGAGGTCAGGGATCTCTCTCTCTGTCTCTGTCTCTCTCTCTCTCCCTCAGGGAGCTGAGGAGAGTAAGGTGGCGCCCCCTGCCCACCTCGCCTACCTCTCCATGGGCCCTTCTTTCTCTGGCCGCTCCGGGAGCCCTGCGGGCTTGGGTTCAAGCCCCCACACACCGCACAGGCCAAGGGCGCATGCGCGACCGCCGGGGCCTAGGGCTGCCCTCGGGGGGGGGGTCCTCAGTGAAGGCCCCGCCCTCCCTCCAGGCTCTGACCCAGCTGCAGCTCTTCCATCGCCGCCCTTCTGGACTCGGCTTCAGCTGTCTCCCTCCCCTCCCCCACTCCCACTCAGCTTGCAGGCCGCTTCCCTGCCTTGAAAGCATTGCTCTGGCCCTGAGGGCCACAGACCTACTGGGCTTCAAGCTCAAGGCTCTGCCTGGGCCTGCTGCTTCGGCCAGGGGCTCACTTTTTCCTGGAAAGAGAAGGCATGGCCTCACCCCACGCCTGCACTTTGCCACGGCAGGCAGCCCAGATGTAGGAAAGGCTCTGTGGAGTCAGAAGTGCCGAGACAGGCAGATGGCACCAGAGGGTTTGGGGGCCAGGGCGCAACTGGGCTAGCCCCTCCTCCCGGGAGTCGGGGAGGCCCGGCCTTCCTAGTGCCCAGGCCACGGCTCCGGGGAGAAACCCGCCATGGAGGGCACGCGGGAGGCCCTCTGCCTGAGGTGGCAGGTGTCACGCCAGGGCCACTGCAAGCCTGGCTCGGCTTGCCTGCTTTCTCCAAAGGAGGCTGGCCGACCAGCCGAACCTGGCACCTGGGCCAGGCCCCTTCCAAGGGGACGAGTTCCAGAGGATAGAGCCCTGGGGGCGGCTGCCATGTCTCCTGGGGCGTGTGCTGGGCCCCCGTCAGAGGAGGAAGCAGCCTGGTAAACGGTGTGCCAGGCCTGAGATCTGGAGGCCTCCCACAGCCGGGTCCCTGTCCTGCCCAGGCCCCCCGAGGGAGGACGATGGTCGGGCAGTGGCGAGCGGGGTGGGGCTGGCGCCGAGCCTGCCCTTGGATGCCCCGGGGAAGGGCGCCGGGGGATGGGCTGCCCCTGGCCAGGTCTGAGGGACCGACCCAGCTCGGGGCTGTCGGGGGCAGAGAGAGAACCCCCCTCCGCCCTTTCCCTTCAGGTTCTTAGGGCTGGCCAAATCCTTCCCAAGACAGCTTGTCTGGAGAAAATCAGACCCAGCTGAAGAACATGTGTCCATGGGGGAAACCCGGGAAACTGAGTCTCCCCACACAATAGCAGAGATTCTCATCTTGCATCCTCTCCTGAGCTAATGACAAAGGTGGATGTCCCGGGTGGGCCTGTGGAATGGGAGAGGGGAGGAAGTCTATTGTCATGCAGAGGGACATGGAAAGACTTGTCTGAAGCTTATCCCCTGCACTGGGGTCAGGTCGGGAAGGGACGGCACAGAGGTGAGCAGGAACCAACCGGCCTCTCTGTGGTGGGGCTGGCCCCGGGGCAGGCGTGGGGGTGATGGCTGGAAGTGGGATGGCGCGTGAGTTGGCAGCAGCCAGCGGTGGAGGCAGAGACTCAGAGGTCAGGGATCTCTCTCTCTGTCTCTGTCTCTCTCTCTCTCCCTCAGGGAGCTGAGGAGAGTAAGGTGGCGCCCCCTGCCCACCTCGCCTACCTCTCCATGGGCCCTTCTTTCTCTGGCCGCTCCGGGAGCCCTGCGGGCTTGGGTTCAAGCCCCCACACACCGCACAGGCCAAGGGCGCATGCGCGACCGCCGGGGCCTAGGGCTGCCCTCGGGGGGGGGGGGGTCCTCAGTGAAGGCCCCGCCCTCCCTCCAGGCTCTGACCCAGCTGCAGCTCTTCCATCGCCGCCCTTCTGGACTCGGCTTCAGCTGTCTCCCTCCCCTCCCCCACTCCCACTCAGCTTGCAGGCCGCTTCCCTGCCTTGAAAGCATTGCTCTGGCCCTGAGGGCCACAGACCTACTGGGCTTCAAGCTCAAGGCTCTGCCTGGGCCTGCTGCTTCGGCCAGGGGCTCACTTTTTCCTGGAAAGAGAAGGCATGGCCTCACCCCACGCCTGCACTTTGCCACGGCAGGCAGCCCAGATGTAGGAAAGGCTCTGTGGAGTCAGAAGTGCCGAGACAGGCAGATGGCACCAGAGGGTTTGGGGGCCAGGGCGCAACTGGGCTAGCCCCTCCTCCCGGGAGTCGGGGAGGCCCGGCCTTCCTAGTGCCCAGGCCACGGCTCCGGGGAGAAACCCGCCATGGAGGGCACGCGGGAGGCCCTCTGCCTGAGGTGGCAGGTGTCACGCCAGGGCCACTGCAAGCCTGGCTCGGCTTGCCTGCTTTCTCCAAAGGAGGCTGGCCGACCAGCCGAACCTGGCACCTGGGCCAGGCCCCTTCCAAGGGGACGAGTTGCAGAGGATAGAGCCCTGGGGGCGGCTGCCAAGTCTCCTGGGGCGTGTGCTGGGCCCCCGTCAGAGGAGGAAGCAGCCTGGTAAACGGTGTGCCAGGCCTGAGATCTGGAGGCCTCCCACAGCCGGGTCCCTGTCCTGCCCAGGCCCCCCGAGGGAGGACGATGGTCGGGCAGTGGCGAGCGGGGTGGGGCTGGCGCCGAGCCTGCCCTTGGATGCCCCGGGGAAGGGCGCTGGGGGATGGGCTGCCCCTGGCCAGGTCTGAGGGACCGACCCAGCTCGGGGCTGTCGGGGGCAGAGAGAGAACCCCCCTCCGCCCTTTCCCTTCAGGTTCTTAGGGCTGGCCAAATCCTTCCCAAGACAGCTTGTCTGGAGAAAATCAGACCCAGCTGAAGAACATGTGTCCATGGGGGAAACCCGGGAAACTGAGTCTCCCCACACAATAGCAGAGATTCTCATCTTGCATCCTCTCCTGAGCTAATGACAAAGGTGGATGTCCCGGGTGGGCCTGTGGAATGGGAGAGGGGAGGAAGTCTATTGTCATGCAGAGGGACATGGAAAGACTTGTCTGAAGCTTATCCCCTGCACTGGGGTCAGGTCGGGAAGGGACGGCACAGAGGTGAGCAGGAACCAACCGGCCTCTCTGTGGTGGGGCTGGCCCCGGGGCAGGCGTGGGGGTGATGGCTGGAAGTGGGATGGCGCGTGAGTTGGCACCAGCCAGCGGTGGAGGCAGAGACTCAGAGGTCAGGGATCTCTCTCTCTGTCTCTGTCTCTCTCTCTCTCCCTCAGGGAGCTGAGGAGAGTAAGGTGGCGCCCCCTGCCCACCTCGCCTACCTCTCCATGGGCCCTTCTTTCTCTGGCCGCTCCGGGAGCCCTGCGGGCTTGGGTTCAAGCCCCCACACACTGCACAGGCCAAGGGCGCATGAGCGACCTCCGGGGCCTAGGGCTGCCCTCGGGGGGGGGGGTCCTCAGTGAAGGCCCCGCCCTCCCTCCAGGCTCTGACCCAGCTGCAGCTCTTCCATCGCCGCCCTTCTGGACTCGGCTTCAGCTGTCTCCCTCCCCTCCCCCACTCCCACTCAGCTTGCAGGCCGCTTTCCTGCCTTGAAAGCATTGCTCTGGCCCTGAGGGCCACAGACCTACTGGGCTTCAAGCTCAAGGCTCTGCCTGGGCCTGCTGCTTCGGCCAGGGGCTCACTTTTTCCTGGAAAGAGAAGGCATGGCCTCACCCCACGCCTGCACTTTGCCACGGCAGGCAGCCCAGATGTAGGAAAGGCTCTGTGGAGTCAGAAGTGCCGAGACAGGCAGATGGCACCAGAGGGTTTGGGGGCCAGGGCGCAACTGGGCTAGCCCCTCCTCCCGGGAGTCGGGGAGGCCCGGCCTTCCTAGTGCCCAGGCCACGGCTCCGGGGAGAAACCCGCCATGGAGGGCACGCGGGAGGCCCTCTGCCTGAGGTGGCAGGTGTCACGCCAGGGCCACTGCAAGCCTGGCTCGGCTTGCCTGCTTTCTCCAAAGGAGGCTGGCCGACCAGCCGAACCTGGCACCTGGGCCAGGCCCCTTCCAAGGGGACGAGTTGCAGAGGATAGAGCCCTGGGGGCGGCTGCCAAGTCTCCTGGGGCGTGTGCTGGGCCCCCGTCAGAGGAGGAAGCAGCCTGGTAAACGGTGTGCCAGGCCTGAGATCTGGAGGCCTCCCACAGCCGGGTCCCTGTCCTGCCCAGGCCCCCCGAGGGAGGACGATGGTCGGGCAGTGGCGAGCGGGGTGGGGCTGGCGCCGAGCCTGCCCTTGGATGCCCCGGGGAAGGGCGCCGGGGGATGGGCTGCCCCTGGCCAGGTCTGAGGGACCGACCCAGCTCGGGGCTGTCGGGGGCAGAGAGAGAACCCCCCTCCGCCCTTTCCCTTCAGGTTCTTAGGGCTGGCCAAATCCTTCCCAAGACAGCTTGTCTGGAGAAAATCAGACCCAGCTGAAGAACATGTGTCCATGGGGGAAACCCGGGAAACTGAGTCTCCCCACACAATAGCAGAGATTCTCATCTTGCATCCTCTCCTGAGCTAATGACAAAGGTGGATGTCCCGGGTGGGCCTGTGGAATGGGAGAGGGGAGGAAGTCTATTGTCATGCAGAGGGACATGGAAAGACTTGTCTGAAGCTTATCCCCTGCACTGGGGTCAGGTCGGGAAGGGACGGTACAGAGGTGAGCAGGAACCAACCGGCCTCTCTGTGGTGGGGCTGGCCCCGGGGCAGGCGTGGGGGTGATGGCTGGAAGTGGGATGGCGCGTGAGTTGGCAGCAGCCAGCGGTGGAGGCAGAGACTCAGAGGTCAGGGATCTCTCTCTCTGTCTCTGTCTCTCTCTCTCTCCCTCAGGGAGCTGAGGAGAGTAAGGTGGCGCCCCCTGCCCACCTCGCCTACCTCTCCATGGGCCCTTCTTTCTCTGGCCGCTCCGGGAGCCCTGCGGGCTTGGGTTCAAGCCCCCACACACCGCACAGGCCAAGGGCGCATGCGCGACCGCAGGGGCCTAGGGCTGCCCTCGGGGGGGGGGGGGTCCTCAGTGAAGGCCCCGCCCTCCCTCCAGGCTCTGACCCAGCTGCAGCTCTTCCATCGCCGCCCTTCTGGACTCGGCTTCAGCTGTCTCCCTCCCCTCCCCCACTCCCACTCAGCTTGCAGGCCGCTTCCCTGCCTTGAAAGCATTGCTCTGGCCCTGAGGGCCACAGACCTACTGGGCTTCAAGCTCAAGGCTCTGCCTGGGCCTGCTGCTTCGGCCAGGGGCTCACTTTTTCCTGGAAAGAGAAGGCATGGCCTCACCCCACGCCTGCACTTTGCCACGGCAGGCAGCCCAGATGTAGGAAAGGCTCTGTGGAGTCAGAAGTGCCGAGACAGGCAGATGGCACCAGAGGGTTTGGGGGCCAGGGCGCAACTGGGCTAGCCCCTCCTCCCGGGAGTCGGGGAGGCCCGGCCTTCCTAGTGCCCAGGCCACGGCTCCGGGGAGAAACCCGCCATGGAGGGCACGCGGGAGGCCCTCTGCCTGAGGTGGCAGGTGTCACGCCAGGGCCACTGCAAGCCTGGCTCGGCTTGCCTGCTTTCTCCAAAGGAGGCTGGCCGACCAGCCGAACCTGGCACCTGGGCCAGGCCCCTTCCAAGGGGACGAGTTGCAGAGGATAGAGCCCTGGGGGCGGCTGCCAAGTCTCCTGGGGCGTGTGCTGGGCCCCCGTCAGAGGAGGAAGCAGCCTGGTAAACGGTGTGCCAGGCCTGAGATCTGGAGGCCTCCCACAGCCGGGTCCCTGTCCTGCCCAGGCCCCCCGAGGGAGGACGATGGTCGGGCAGTGGCGAGCGGGGTGGGGCTGGCGCCGAGCCTGCCCTTGGATGCCCCGGGGAAGGGCGCTGGGGGATGGGCTGCCCCTGGCCAGGTCTGAGGGACCGACCCAGCTCGGGGCTGTCGGGGGCAGAGAGAGAACCCCCCTCCGCCCTTTCCCTTCAGGTTCTTAGGGCTGGCCAAATCCTTCCAAGACAGCTTGTCTGGAGAAAATCAGACCCAGCTGAAGAACATGTGTCCATGGGGAAACCCGGGAAACTGAGTCTCCCCACACAATAGCAGAGATTCTCATCTTGCATCCTCTCCTGAGCTAATGACAAAGGTGGATGTCCCGGGTGGGCCTGTGGAATGGGAGAGGGGAGGAAGTCTATTGTCATGCAGAGGGACATGGAAAGACTTGTCTGAAGCTTATCCCCTGCACTGGGGTCAGGTCGGGAAGGGACGGCACAGAGGTGAGCAGGAACCAACCGGCCTCTCTGTGGTGGGGCTGGCCCCGGGGCAGGCGTGGGGGTGATGGCTGGAAGTGGGATGGCGCGTGAGTTGGCACCAGCCAGCGGTGGAGGCAGAGACTCAGAGGTCAGGGATCTCTCTCTCTGTCTCTGTCTCTCTCTCTCTCCCTCAGGGAGCTGAGGAGAGTAAGGTGGCGCCCCCTGCCCACCTCGCCTACCTCTCCATGGGCCCTTCTTTCTCTGGCCGCTCCGGGAGCCCTGCGGGCTTGGGTTCAAGCCCCCACACACTGCACAGGCCAAGGGCGCATGAGCGACCTCCGGGGCCTAGGGCTGCCCTCGGGGGGGGGGGGTCCTCAGTGAAGGCCCCGCCCTCCCTCCAGGCTCTGACCCAGCTGCAGCTCTTCCATCGCCGCCCTTCTGGACTCGGCTTCAGCTGTCTCCCTCCCCTCCCCCACTCCCACTCAGCTTGCAGGCCGCTTCCCTGCCTTGAAAGCATTGCTCTGGCCCTGAGGGCCACAGACCTACTGGGCTTCAAGCTCAAGGCTCTGCCTGGGCCTGCTGCTTCGGCCAGGGGCTCACTTTTTCCTGGAAAGAGAAGGCATGGCCTCACCCCACGCCTGCACTTTGCCACGGCAGGCAGCCCAGATGTAGGAAAGGCTCTGTGGAGTCAGAAGTGCCGAGACAGGCAGATGGCACAGAGGGTTTGGGGGCCAGGGCGCAACTGGGCTAGCCCCTCCTCCCGGGAGTCGGGGAGGCCCGGCCTTCCTAGTGCCCAGGCCACGGCTCCGGGGAGAAACCCGCCATGGAGGGCACGCGGGAGGCCCTCTGCCTGAGGTGGCAGGTGTCACGCCAGGGCCACTGCAAGCCTGGCTCGGCTTGCCTGCTTTCTCCAAAGGAGGCTGGCCGACCAGCCGAACCTGGCACCTGGGCCAGGCCCCTTCCAAGGGGACGAGTTGCAGAGGATAGAGCCCTGGGGGCGGCTGCCAAGTCTCCTGGGGCGTGTGCTGGGCCCCCGTCAGAGGAGGAAGCAGCCTGGTAAACGGTGTGCCAGGCCTGAGATCTGGAGGCCTCCCACAGCCGGGTCCCTGTCCTGCCCAGGCCCCCCGAGGGAGGACGATGGTCGGGCAGTGGCGAGCGGGGTGGGGCTGGCGCCGAGCCTGCCCTTGGATGCCCCGGGGAAGGGCGCCGGGGGATGGGCTGCCCCTGGCCAGGTCTGAGGGACCGACCCAGCTCGGGGCTGTCGGGGGCAGAGAGAGAACCCCCCTCCGCCCTTTCCCTTCAGGTTCTTAGGGCTGGCCAAATCCTTCCCAAGACAGCTTGTCTGGAGAAAATCAGACCCAGCTGAAGAACATGTGTCCATGGGGAAACCCGGGAAACTGAGTCTCCCCACACAATAGCAGAGATTCTCATCTTGCATCCTCTCCTGAGCTAATGACAAAGGTGGATGTCCCGGGTGGCCTGTGGAATGGGAGAGGGGAGGAAGTCTATTGTCATGCAGAGGGACATGGAAAGACTTGTCTGAAGCTTATCCCCTGCACTGGGGTCAGGTCGGGAAGGGACGGCACAGAGGTGAGCAGGAACCAACCGGCCTCTCTGTGGTGGGGCTGGCCCCGGGGCAGGCCGTGGGGGTGATGGCTGGAAGTGGGATGGCGCGTGAGTTGGCACCAGCCAGCGGTGGAGGCAGAGACTCAGAGGTCAGGGATCTCTCTCTCTGTCTCTGTCTCTCTCTCTCTCCCTCAGGGAGCTGAGGAGAGTAAGGTGGCGCCCCCTGCCCACCTCGCCTACCTCTCCATGGGCCCTTCTTTCTCTGGCCGCTCCGGGAGCCCTGCGGGCTTGGGTTCAAGCCCCCACACACCGCACAGGCCAAGGGCGCATGCGCGACCGCCGGGGCCTAGGGCTGCCCTCGGGGGGGGGGGTCCTCAGTGAAGGCCCCGCCCTCCTCCAGGCTCTGACCCAGCTGCAGCTCTTCCATCGCCGCCCTTCTGGACTCGGCTTCAGCTGTCTCCCTCCCCTCCCCCACTCCCACTCAGCTTGCAGGCCGCTTCCCTGCCTTGAAAGCATTGCTCTGGCCCTGAGGGCCACAGACCTACTGGGCTTCAAGAAGCTCAAGGCTCTGCCTGGGCCTGCTGCTTCGGCCAGGGGCTCACTTTTTCCTGGAAAGAGAAGGCATGGCCTCACCCCACGCCTGCACTTTGCCACGGCAGGCAGCCCAGATGTAGGAAAGGCTCTGTGGAGTCAGAAGTGCCGAGACAGGCAGATGGCACCAGAGGGTTTGGGGGCCAGGGCGCAACTGGGCTAGCCCCCTCCTCCCGGGAGTCGGGGAGGCCCGGCCTTCCTAGTGCCCAGGCCACGGCTCCGGGGAGAAACCCGCCATGGAGGGCACGCGGGAGGCCCTCTGCCTGAGGTGGCAGGTGTCACGCCAGGGCCACTGCAAGCCTGGCTCGGCTTGCCTGCTTTCTCCAAAGGAGGCTGGCCGACCAGCCGATCCTGGCACCTGGGCCAGGCCCCCTTCCAAGGGGACGAGTTGCAGAGGATAGAGCCCTGGGGGCGGCTGCCAAGTCTCCTGGGGCGTGTGCTGGGCCCCCCGTCAGAGGAGGAAGCAGCCTGGTAAACGGTGTGCCAGGCCTGAGATCTGGAGGCCTCCCACAGCCGGGTCCCTGTCCTGCCCAGGCCCCCCGAGGGAGGACGATGGTCGGGCAGTGGCGAGCGGGGTGGGGCTGGCGCCGAGCCTGCCCTTGGATGCCCCGGGGAAGGGCGCCGGGGGATGGGCTGCCCCTGGCCAGGTCTGAGGGACCGACCCAGCTCGGGGCTGTCGGGGGCAGAGAGAGAACCCCCCTCCGCCCTTTCCCTTCAGGTTCTTAGGGCTGGCCAAATCCTTCCCAAGACAGCTTGTCTGGAGAAAATCAGACCCAGCTGAAGAACATGTGTCCATGGGGGAAACCCGGGAAACTGAGTCCCCCCACAATAGCAGAGATTCTCATCTTGCATCCTCTCCTGAGCTAATGACAAAGGTGGATGTCCCGGGTGGGCCTGTGGAATGGGAGAGGGGAGGAAGTCTATTGTCATGCCAGAGGGACATGGAAAGACTTGTCTGAAGCTTATCCCCTGCACTGGGGTCAGGTCGGGAAGGGACGGCACAGAGGTGAGCAGGAACCAACCGGGCCTCTCTGTGGTGGGGCTGGCCCCGGGGCAGGCGTGGGGGTGATGGCTGGAAGTGGGATGGCGCGTGAGTTGGCACCAGCCAGCGGTGGAGGCAGAGACTCAGAGGTCAGGGATCTCTCTCTCTGTCTCTGTCTCTCTCTCTCTCCCTCAGGGAGCTGAGGAGAGTAAGGTGGCGCCCCCTGCCCACCTCGCCTACCTCTCCATGGGCCCTTCTTTCTCTGGCCGCTCCGGGAGCCCTGCGGGCTTGGGGTTCAAGCCCCCCACACACCGCACAGGCCAAGGGCGCATGCGCGACCGCCGGGGCCTAGGGCTGCTCCTCGGGGGGGGGGGGGTCCTCAGTGAAGGCCCCGCCCTCCCTCCAGGCTCTGACCCAGCTGCAGCTCTTCCATCGCCCGCCCTTCTGGACTCGGCTTCAGCTGTCTCCCTCCCCTCCCCCACTCCCACTCAGCTTGCAGGCCGCTTCCCTGCCTTGAAAGCATTGCTCTGGCCCTGAGGGCCACAGACCTACTGGGCTTCAAGCTCAAGGCTCTGCCTGGGCCTGCTGCTTCGGCCAGGGGCTCACTTTTTCCCTGGAAAGAGAAGGCATGGGCCTCACCCCACGCCTGCACTTTGCCACGGCAGGCAGCCCAGATGTAGGAAAGGCTCTGTGGAGTCAGAAGTGCCGAGACAGGCAGATGGCACCAGAGGGTTTGGGGGCCAGGGCGCAACTGGGCTAGCCCCTCCTCCCGGGAGTCGGGGAGGCCCGGCCTTCCTAGTGCCCAGGCCACGGCTCCGGGGAGAAACCCGCCATGGAGTGGCACGCGGGAGGGCCCTCTGCCTGAGGTGGCAGGTGTCACGCCAGGGCCACTGCAAGCCTGGCTCGGCTTGCCTGCTTTCTCCAAAGGAGGCAGGCCGCCCAGCCGAACCTGGCACCTGGGCCTGGCCCCTTCCAAGGGGACGAGTTCCAGAGGATAGAGCCCTGGGGGCGGCTGCCAAGGTCTCCTGGGGCGTGTGCTGGGCCCCAGTCAGAGGAGGAAGCAGCCTGGTAAACGGTGTGCCAGGCCTGAGATCTGGAGGCCTCCCACAGCCGGGTCCCTGTCCCGCCCAGGCCCCCCGAGGGAGGACGATGGTCGGGCAGTGGCGAGCGGGGTGGGGCTGGCGCCGAGCCTGCCCTTGGATGCCCCGGGGAAGGGCGCCGGGGGATGGGCTGCCCCTGGCCAGGTCTGAGGGACCGACCCAGCTCGGGGCTGTCGGGGGCAGAGAGAGAACCCCCCTCCGCCCTTTCCCTTCAGGTTCTTAGGGCTGGCCAAATCCTTCCCAAAGACAGCTTGTCTGGAGAAAATCAGACCCAGCTGAAGAACATGTGTCCATGGGGGAAACCCGGGAAACTGAGTCTCCCCACACAATAGCAGAGATTCTCATCTTGCATCCTCTCCTGAGCTAATGACAAAAGGTGGATGTCCCGGGTGGGCCTGTGGAATGGGAGAGGGGAGGAAGTCTATTGTCATGCAGAGGGACATGGAAAGACTTGTCTGAAGCTTATCCCCTGCACTGGGGTCAGGTCGGGAAGGGACGGCACAGAGGTGAGCAGGAACCAACCGGCCTCTCTGTGGTGGGGCTGGCCCCGGGGCAGGCGTGGGGGTGATGGCTGGAAGTGGGATGGCGCGTGAGTTGGCACCCAGCCAGCGGTGGAGGCAGAGACTCAGAGGTCAGGGATCTCTCTCTCTGTCTCTGTCTCTCTCTCTCTCCCTCAGGGAGCTGAGGAGAGTAAGGTGGCGCCCCCTGCCCACCTCGCCTACCTCTCCATGGGCCCTTTCTTTCTCTGGCCGCTCCGGGAGCCCTGCGGGCTTGGGTTCAAGCCCCCACACACCGCACAGGCCAAGGGCGCATGCGCGACCGCCTGGGCCTAGGGCTGGCCTCGGGGGGGGGGGGGGTCCTCAGTGAAGGCCCCGCCCTCCCTCCAGGCTCTGACCCAGCTGCAGCTCTTCCATCGCCGCCCTTCTGGACTCGGCTTCAGCTGTCTCCCTCCCCTCCCCCACTCCCACTCAGCTTGCAGGCCGCTTCCCTGCCTTGAAAGCATTGCTCAGGCCCTGAGGGCCACAGACCTACTGGGCTTCAAGCTCAAGGCTCTGCCTGGGCCTGCTGCTTCGGCCAGGGGCTCACTTTTTCCTGGAAAGAGAAGGCATGGCCTCACCCACACGCCTGCACTTTGCCACGGCAGGCAGCCCAGATGTAGGAAAGGCTCTGTGGAGTCAGAAGTGCCGAGACAGGCAGATGGCACCAGAGGGTTTGGGGGCCAGGGCGCAACTGGGCTAGCCCCTCCTCCCGGGAGTCGGGGAGGCCCGGCCTTCCTAGTGCCCAGGCCACGGCTCCGGGGAGAAACCCGCCATGGAGGGCACGCGGGAGGCCC